>NC_088869.1:41577970-41877970 GCF_032884065.1 Artemia franciscana
TGAATTTCATAAAAAGAAGGTACATGGTTAAAATACAACTTATTTAATTAAAAATATTTGATCATTTAAGAAACTTGGGTTTTGAATTTAAAAATAAGAACATATGCGGTTAAACCACGTCTGATTTATTGATAATATTCAATCATTTAATAAACTTTGGGTTTCATTTTTGACAAATAAGAACACATACGGTTGAAACACATCCAATTTTATTAATAATACTAGCTTGGCTGGGGCAATAATACTAGTACGGCACGCGGCAGGCTTCTATATATAGATTCTTATTGTCCCTTGTGTTCTATTACGGTTATTTCAAAGATATTTGATTATTAAAGCAGGTTCAATTTCTAATAATGATATCTACACAGCTTCAAAGTTTTGGTTTTCTTTTTTAAGGATTTTGAATTCTTGTAATCCTTTTTTTTAATTTAATCTTTTTCTTTTTAGTTTTTCTTTTTTTTAGTTTTTAGTTTTTTTAGTTTTTCCTTTTTTTCTTTTTAGTTTTTTTAGTTGTTTACCTTTTTTAGTTTTTTTAGTTTTTTCTTATTTTTTATTTTCTTTTTTAGTTTTTTTTTGCAACGTGCCCAGCAACACGTGTGCATGGTGCTAGTTTATAACTCTGTAAAATTTCCGGATATACAACTGGTAGTTCCTCTGATATACTCTGGTAATTTCTCGACTCACATTCTTTTTTACTTTATCTTTCAGTCGCAAGCCTACCCTCCTCCCTAAAGCAACACGTATGCAAGGTGCTAATTTTTGACTGCGTAAAACTTGTGGATATACAACATTATTCGCAGTCCCGTTGTCTGTGCATATAAATAGATTGTCCGGTTTACCGACTCTTGAGCATGCAACATATAAGTGTCCGTGGGAAAAATAATCGGTATTAAGATCTATAACCTATTTTTCTAATGATTGCCTTGAACTTTGTTGATGGTGATTGCAAATGATATTCGAATTGGGAATCCCAATCTTTTAAATTGAAAAGGCAGATCCGTTGGAATCATAAGAAAGCGAGGAATAAGAAGAGCCTCGCCCTCAGAAGGCCGATTCAAGATTGTTGCCTCTTTTACGTTTTCTATTGTTTTTCTTTACGGCAAGTCGCGTGCCGTTGCAAAGCTTTAGTGGGTTAATATTTCAAAACATGATTATTGTGACGCCTTTTTTTAGTTGTAGCACGTGTGGTGGAAACCCTGGGAGATCCAGGGAATTTAAAAATTCTGATAGATAGTTAACCGCTTTATTTGATTCCAGAACTGCGTCGAATGACCTGTAAATGACTGCCTGATCTCGAATCTTGGTCAGAATAATATTGTTGATTTCCTGGACGTTTTTGTTCTTGGCGACAAATTCGCTGGCACACTTGGCCATTTATGATTTTTATAATTGGTTAGAATATTCGGAAATACCTTTTCAACCAAATAATTTTTTGACGTAACTATTTTACAGAATTAAGGAGGCAGTTGTATACGTCCTGAAATTGAGTCAACTGGGAGTTTTCCTTTTCCAATTGCCAGCAATTGATCTGAAAATATTTCACGGGAGTGATTGTTTTGCAATATGACACGCATATTTATAGTTAAATTTAATGTATTGACGTGTACCCATAAATAAGAATTTTTCAGGCAAGCATTCATTTCGTCCGCAGGTGTCGATCTAGGAATAATAGTTAATCTTTGCCTGAAATCTCCCACAAGCAATATTAATGTGCTGCAAAAGCGTTTAGAATTTCCTCGATAATCTTGCAATGATCGCTCGAGAGCCTCGAACGATTTTTGTGCGTCATTGTGTAATCGTCCCAATAAGTTTGAATTGCGGAAATACTTTACCCATCCCAGATGACTTGGAAATGTTGCACGTGGGAACTTCTGTAGACTGCAAATTCACAGGCAATTTCAAAACGGAATGAGTAGTTTTTCCAACAGGCAGTAACGTTGCGGATATTCCAACGAATCAAGCTATAATCATCGGAAGGGCAGCACTTGAATGCCAGGAGATTATACACGCATTGCTTTTGTAATACATCGACACACCTTCTTTTTTTTACTTTCTCTGTCAGCCGCAAGCCTAGTTTCGCTTCGCTCTGGTGATTCCTCGACACGCCTTCTTTTTTACTATCTCTGTCCCCTGCAAGCCTGATTTCACGTTGCTCTGGTGGCTCCTCACCACACCTTCGGTGACGTAAAGCCGCAAGCCTGGTTTCGCGTAGCTCTGGTGATTCCTCTAAATACCTTCTTTTTTTACTATCTCTGTCAGCTACAAGCCTGGTTTCGCGTTGCTCTGGTGGTTCCTCGACACACCTTCGTTGACGTAAATTGGAAATTTCCAATCTAGCCCTTTCTCTTTGAGCCACAAGCCTGGGTTTGCGTTGCTCTGGTATTTCCTCCTGGTGTTCCCTTTTAAATGACATAGAATAATTTAGTGTGAAAGTCACAAATGTCTTCAATACAGGAATTACAGTCTTTAATTTGTACTGCATATCCTCACTGTAATTTACATATTTTTCATCATACTCGTCCGAAATAGTGTTATTCTCACGTGATGACCAGATTCCCAATGTACACAAACATAGTGGACTTGTCTAAAACATTTTATATTCACTGTTGACTCTCACACACCTAACTTGAAACTAACTTGTGATCAAGAAAATAGTTCTTTACTACCAGTAGTTGCTAAATCTGATCACCTATTTCCTCACTAGAGAAATGGGAGGAGAAATTAAAACTATGGCTAATCTTCAAACAAATTTGGAATATAATTTAATTTTGTCTCTTTTAACACACTAATAAACTGACTTAATGTTCTTGGGCCATGACAAATAAGTCTTAGGCAATATTCCAAAGCTGGATAATCATTTCTCATTATGTCATCAATTATTTACGGACTAAAGACTCTCTTTTGAAAGGACAGTCTAGTAACCAATACTCCAAAAAGAGGAGAAATCCCGTTAAAAGGTGATTAAATACCCGCTAAAATGTGATTGAGAGTTGGTCCCCAGAACAAAGAATAAACTAGTGATGACCAATTAAAATATCTAACTTGAAAAGAATATTTTTGATTTAGAAAGATTTTTATTTCAAAATTATATATATATATATATATATATATATATATATATATATATATATATATATATATATATATATATATATAATATAAAATTTATATATATATATATATATATATATATATATATATATATATATATATATACATATATATATATACATATATATATACATGTATATATATATATATAATATATATATATATATATGTATATATATATATATATATATATATATATATATATATATATATATACTAACTGTTGGGGTGGCGCTTCGCGCAACCCCAACACCTAGTTAGTGGGGCGCCTCGCGCCCCCCCAAGCCCCCCGAGCGCGTAAGTCGTTACGCGCCATATTAGTTACGCGCCATTGTAGTTGTGTCTCTGTGTCCCACCTGTGAATAGAGATAGATATAAATATATGTTTTTAGCTACGTAAAACATGCGAATATACAACATTCTTCGCTGTCCCATTGTCTGTGCATATAAATAGATTGTCAGGTTTACTGACTCTTGAACATGCAACATATAATTGTCCATGGGAAAAACAATCCTTATTCAGATCTATGCCTCATTATTCTAATGATGTGTCCCTGTGTCCCGGTCGTCATTTATATTCCCTCTGTCTCGGTCGTCATTTGTGTCCCGGTCTGTAATTTCTCTTTGAGTGTTTTTTCTTTTAGTTTTTATTTTAGTTTTTTAGTTTTTTCTTTTTTCAGTTTTCTTTTTCTTCTTTATCACTATGAAGTACATATCGCCGAACCTTTGTTTTTTTTAACTTAAATCTGGTAGGCATTGATGACCTTATCAAAGTCAAAATCCCAAACCCAAACATCATCGCTATCATTTTCAGTTTTGATATGTTTTGACTCTCGCTGTCCAGGTGGATTTTCATCTAACTGCGCGGTTTTGTGTTCTTTAGCCGCAAGCCTGTTTTCTTGCTGTTCTTGTGATTCCTCGGCACGCTTTCTTTTCTTACTTTCTCTATCAGCAGCAAGTTTTTTGGCATAGACTCTTTGAGCAGCTTCCTCGGCTGTTGCCATTGTAGGTTCTTCAGTCATTTTACAATTAAAAATTTTTCCGTGAACGAATGTCTTAAATACCTTTAATGACGTCATCGTCATAACAAACATGACGACAACTAACTTCATGACGTCAGTCGACACACAAACATGACGTCACTCGACACACACACCCACAGACAACTTATATATATATATATATATATATATATATATATATATATATATATATATATATATATATATATATATATATATATATATATATATATATATATATATATACTAGCTGTTGGGGTGGCGCTTCGCGCCACTCCAACACCTAGTTGGTGGGGGCGTTTCGCACCCCCCCCCCAAGTCCCCCCCCGCGCGAAAGTCGTTACGCGCCATATTAGTTACGCGCCATTGTAATTGTGTCCCTGGGTCCCACCTGTAAATATCTTGCGAATATACAACATTCTATGCTGTCCCATTTGTCCCAGTCGTTATTTGTGTCCCGGTGTCCCAGTCTGTAATTTCTCTTTGAGTGTCCCGGTCGTCATTTATATCCCCTGTGTCCCGGTGTCCCGGTCTTCATTTGTGTTTCGTTGTCCCGATCTGTAATTTCGTCAGTCGACAAACTAGACGTCAGTCGACAAACAACTTCATGACGGAAAAATGCTCAATCCTCAAAATGACGTCAGTCGACAAACATGACGTCAGTCGACACACAAACATGACGTCAGTCGACAGACAGACAAACAAACAACTTATTTTTATATATATATAGATAGATATACATATAGATATATATATATATATATATATATATATATATATATATATATATATGTATATATATATATATATATATATATATACTAGCTGTTGGGGTGGCGCTTGGCGCCACCCCAACACCTAGTTGGTGGGGGTGCTTCGCGCCCCCCCAAGCCCCCCTGCGCGCGTAAGTCGTTACGCGCCATATTAGTTACGCGCCATTGTAGTTGTGTCCCTATGTCCCACCTGTGAATATAGATAGATATATATATATATATAGATATATATGTTTTTAACTACGTAAAACTTGCGAATATACAACATTCTTTGCTGTCCCATTGTCTGTGCATATAAATGATTGTCAGGTTTACCGACTCTTGAACATGCAACATATAATGGTCAATGGGAAAACAATCCGTATTCAGATCTATACCTCATGATTCTAATGATTGCCCTTGAGCTTTGTTGATGGTGATTGCTAATCGACCATTCCCTGAGTCGCCATCGTCATTTATATATCCCCCTGTGCACCCCGGCGTCCCCTTTGTAGTTATGTCCCTGTGTCCCGGTCGTCATTTATATTCCCTGTGTCCCGGTCGTCATTTGTGTCCCGGTGTCCCAGTCTCTGATTTCTCTTTGAGTGTCCCGGGCGTCATTTATATTCCTTGTGTCTCGGTGTCCCGGTCGTCATTTATATCCCCCTGTGCCCCCCGGCGTCCCCGTTGTAGTTGTGTCATTTATATTCCCTGTGTCCCGGTCGTCATCCCGGTATACATTCGTTTTTGAATTGGTATGTGATGAAATAAATTTTTAATTTTTTCCCTTTTTTTCCTTTTAGTTTTTTTTATTGGTTTTGACCTTTTTTTAGGTTTTTTAGTTTTTTTCTTTTTTCTTTTTAGTTTTTTTTGAAGTTTTTATCTTTTTAGTTTTTTTATTTTTATTTATACTTTTTTAGTTTTCTTTTTCTCCTTTATTTTTCAGTTTTTTTCCTTTTTTTAGTTTTTTTTTTTTCTTTTTAGTTCTTTTAGTTTTTACCTTTTTTAGTTTTTTTAGTTTTTTAGATGAAAATTTTTTTAGTTTTATTCCTTTTTTTCTTTTCAGTTTTTTATTGGTTTTTACCTTTTTTTTAGCTTTTTTAGTTTTTTTCGTTTTTTTTTTACTTTTTTTAGTTTTTATCTTTTTTATTTTTTTTTATTTTTATTCTTATTTTTTTTTTATTAGTTTTTAGTTTTTTTTGTAGTTTTTGCCTATTTTAGTTTTTTCAGTTTTTTTTTAGTTTTTAGATTTTTACCTTTTTTAGCCTAACCGGGATTTGAACCTGGGACCTTCATTCTCCGTTCTGACACCCTCTCTCACCGAGTGACTACTCCAGCATGTTCATTTTGGTGTTTTAAATGGTATATAATTAACCAAATTAATGTGTTTTACAATATACTAAGCATCGTCATAACAAAAATGACGACAACTAATTTCATGACGTCAGTCAACACAGAAATTAAGTTCTGAAATTAAGTCATGAAATTAGTTGCCGTCATTTTTGCTTTGACGGTGACGTCATTCAAGTTATATAAGGCATATGTTCACGTAGAAATCTATTAATGTTTAAGTTTACAATGACTGATGAAGATGCTCAAAGAGTCTATGCCAAAAAACTTGCTGCTGATAGAGAAAGTCAGAAAAGAAAGCGTGCCGAGGAACTATCAGCAGCAAGTTTTTTGGCATAGACTTTTTGAGCATCTTCATCAGTCATTGTAAACTTAAACATTAATAGATTTCTACGTGAACATGTCTTATATAACTTGAATGACGTCACCGTCAAAGCAAAAATGACGACAACTAATTTCATGACGTCAGCCGACACAGAAACATGACGTCACCTGACAACTAATTTCATGACGTCAGCCGACACAGAAACATGACGTCACCTGATCCACAGATCCACAGACAGACAACTTATTTTTATATAGATAGATAGATAGATAGATAGATATAGATATATAAATAAGTTGTCTGTGTCGAGTGACGTCACTGTCCGCATATGACGTCTGAATTATTTCATCACATACCAATTTGAAAACGAATGTATTCATGCCGAAGTAGCTCAATTATATAACTACCTGTGTTGGCGCAGTGGGTTTGACCTTAGCGTGGTAATACGGGACCCAGAGATCGAACCATGCTGCAGGAATGCACTACAGGGCCGATGCAGGGACCTTAGTAGTCAAGAAGCGTCGTTAATCCGATACAAATACAAATACAGTAGCTCAGTTGGTAAAGCGTTATGTTCCAGGTTCTAGGTCCGAGAGGTTCCAGGTTCGAAACTTGGCTTTAGCATTAATACAAAAGAAGAAAAATAAAAAAGATATAATGTATTCAAGCCGAAGTAGCTGAGTTGGTAAAGCGTTATGTTCCTGGTTCTAGGTCCGAGAGGTCCCAGGTTCGAACCTTGGCTTTAGCATTAATACAAAAGAAGAAAAAAAACTAAAAAAGGAAAAAAAACTAAAAAAACTAAAAAACAGGTAAAAACTACTAAAAAAGGTAAAAAACTAAAAACTAAAAAAGAAAAAAACTAAAAAAGGGGTAAAAACAGCAAAAAATTAAAAGGAAAAAAATACAACTAAAAACTAATAAAAAAAATAAAAACTGAAAAAGAAAAAAACAAAAAAAGGAAAAAAACTGAAAAATAAAGGAGAAAAACAAGACTAAAAAAATAAAAAAAATAAAAAATAAAAAAGGTAAAAACTACAAAAAAAACTAAAAAGAAAAAAGAAAAAAAAAACAAAAAGCTAAAAATAGGTAAAAACCAAAAAAAAACTAAAAAGAAAAAAAGGAAAAAAACAAAAAATGTATTTCATCATATACCAATTCAAAAACGAATGTATATACAGACCAGGACACAGGGAATATAAATGACGACCGGAACACTCAAAGAGGAATTACAGACTGGGACACCGGGACACAAATGACGACTGGGACGTGTGTGTCGACTGACGTCATGTTTGTGTGTCGACTTACGTCATGTTTGTCGACTATAAATGACGACTGGGACACAGGGAAACAACTACAACGGGGACGCCGAGGGGCACAGGGGGATATATAAATGACAATGGGACACAGGGAATGTTTGATTAGCAATCACCATCAACAAAGCTCAAGGGCAATCATTAGAATAATGAGGTATAGATCTGAATACGGATGGTTCTTCTCATGGACAATTATATGTTGAATGTTCAAGAGTCGGGAAACTTGACAATCTATTTATATGTACAGACAATGGGACAGCGAAGAATGTTGTATATTCGCAAGTTTTACGTAGTTAAAAACATACATATCTATCTATATATATAAAAATAAGTTGTCTGTCTGTCTGTGGATCAGGTGACGTCATGTTTCTGTGTCGGCTGACGTCATGAAATTAGTTGTCATGTGACGTCATGTTTCTGTGTCGGCTGACGTCATGAAATTAGTTGTCGTCATTTTTGCTTTGACGGTGACGTCATTCAAGATATTTAAGACATATGTTCACGTAGAAATCTATTAATGTTTAAGTTTACAATGACTGATGAACTTACCATGGCAAAAGCCGATGAAGATGCTCAAAGAGTCTATGCCAAAAAACTTGCTGCTGATAGAGAAAGTCAGAAAAGAAAGCGTGCCGAGGAGCTACCAGAGCAACGCGAAAGCAGACTTGCTGCTAAAAGAGAAAGTGAAAAAAGAAGGCGTGCCGAGGAATCAAAAGAACAGCAGGGAAACAGGCTTGAGGCTGATAGAGAAAGAAAGAACAGAAAGCGTGCCGAGGAATCAAAAGAACAGCAAGGAAACAGGCTTGAGGCTGATAGAGAAAGAAAGAACAGAAAGCGTGCCGAGGAACTACCAGAGCAACGCGGAAGCAGGCTTGCTGCTGATAGAGAAAGTAAGAAAAGAAAGCGTGCCGAGGAATCAGAGCAACCTGAAAGTTATCGCCTGGCATTCAGGTACAACCCAGTCGATGATTATAGCTTGAGTAGATGTGTTCAAATCGGGACAATGTCTAAAATTTGTCCCTATTGCAAGGCCGTGAAATTCAATGGTGAAACAATGGGAATGTGTTGCGCCTCAGGAAAAGTTAAACTTCCTCTATTGGCTGCACCACCAGAGCCATTGAAGACTTTCCTTACTGGAACTACGTCAGAATCTAAGCGTTTTTTGTCAAAAATCAGAAAATACAACTCATGTTTCCAAATGACGTCGTTTGGAGCCCAAATACAAAATCCAGATCAATTTATGTCTACTTTCAAAGTAAAAGGGCAAATTTATCATAAAGCAGGGTCCCTTCTACCATTCTCAGGCGAGAATCATAAATTTTTACAATTGTACTTCATCAGTGATAGAAATTCTCAATTGAATGCACGTTGCGAAATTTCTCCCAACGTTGAAAGGACAATCGTTTCCCAATTGCAACATCTTTTCCACGAAAATAATAATTTAGTGCGTCTGTTCAAAACAGCCATCGATTTGATGCCTACTGATACGCATAAAATTGTTATTTCCGCTGACAAAACGCCTCCTGGCCAACATGTGCGTAGATACAATGCTCCAACTATCGACGAAGTGGCAATCGTTATGGTCGGTGATCAGTTTTACCTCGAGATATTATTCTTCATAAGCGAAACGCTCAGTTGTTAAGAATTGCTGAAACTCATCGATGCTACGATGCCCTACAATATCCTATCATTTTTTTGGGATGGAGCCGAATGGCTATCACTTTAATATTAAATTGATGAATCCAGCCACTAACAAAGAAATGAATAAGAAATGCAGTGCAATGCATTATTATTCCTATAGACTAATGATTCGGCAGGATGAAGAAAATTATATTTTAAAATGCCGTGAATTGTTTCACCAATTCGTCGTGGATATGTATGCTAAAATTGAATCAGAACGTTTGCTATATATCCGCCTGAATCAGACCAAGCTCCGCTCTGAACAATACATTCATTTGCGAGATGCAGTTATAAATGACGGTAATACCACAAACGATGGAAGATTAACAATTTTACCTTCGTCATATGCTGGCAGTCCCCGTCATATGCATGAATATGCTCAAGATGCTATTGCGTATGTTCGTCTCTATGGTCGTCCAGATTTATTTATTACATTTACATGTAATCAATCTTGGGACGAGATACTGCAGCTTTTACTTCAAGGACAATCGGCGGTTCATAGGCATGACATTATGGCACGTGTCTTCCGGCAAAAGTTGAAATCACTGATAAACTACATTGTAAAACATGAAGTGTTTGGGTCAGTGCGATGCTGGATGTACTCAGTGGAATGGCAAAAACGAGGTTTGCCACACGCACATATACTAATCTGGCTACATAAAAAAATTACTTCGAACGAAATTGATGATGTGATTTCCGCTGAAATACCTGATAAAAATGTCGATAAGGGGTTACATGATATTATTGTAAAAAATATGATTCATGGACCTTGCGGTGCACTGAACGAAAATTCACCATGCATGGCCAAAGGAAGGTGCACAAAGCAATATCCTCGACTTTTAGTATCAAACACAATTACTGGCAATGATGGTTACCCACAATATAGAAGAAGATCTACTGAAGATGGCGGTAAAACAGCAATAATAAAGAAGCGTAACGGTACCACCATCGAAGTAGATAACCAGTGGGTTGTTCCATATTCCCCATTATTATCAAAAACATTTAATGCACACATAAACGTTGAATACTGTAACTCCGTAAAGGCAATCAAATACATATGTAAATACGTCAACAAAGGCAGTGACATGGCAGTTTTTGGCTTGCAGCCCGAAATCAAAGATTTCGATGAAATCGTAGAATATCAGGCTGGAAGATACATAAGCAGTAATGAAGCTGTTTGGCGAATTCTTTCATTTCCGATACATGAACGTAGTCCAGCTGTTGTTCACTTAGCGGTACATTTACAGAATGGTCAACGTGTTTATTTCACGGAAACCAACGTGCAACAAAGAGTCCTGAATCCACCGGATACAACATTAACAGCTTTTTTTTCGCTTTGCAAAAATGATTCTTTTGCAAAAAAACTGCTGTATACTGAAGTGCCTTCGTATTACACGTGGAATACTAAAAATAAAGTATTTGAACGTCGAAAACAGGGTAAGTCAGTCGACGGCCAACCTACCATCTTTAAAGATACCACGATAGGAAGACTCTACACCGTTCACCCCAATCAACATGAATGCTTCTTTCTACGCCTGCTTTTGGTGAATGTACCCGGTCCAACATCCTTTGAGTATTTGAGGACTGTAAATGGTACTATACATGACACTTACCGTAGTGCATGCCAAGCTCTGAATTTATTGGAGAATGACCAACACTGGGATAACTGCATCAATGACGCGTGCGAAACGTCAACCCCAAGTCAAATTCGTGCATTGTTTGGCATCATTTTAACAACTTGCTCTCCATCAGCTCCTACAGAGTTATGGGAAAAATATAAGTCAAAAATGTCCGAAGATATACTCCATCGAAAACAGTTAGAGACGTCAGATATGACTTTTGATTTTACATCAGAAATTTATAACTACACTTTAGTTGTTATAGAAGATTTGTGCGTAAGTATGGCAAACAAACCTCTTCAGGATTTGGGTATGCCTTCACCTAACCGTATCGCTGCTGTTTCGACATGTGTAGAATTGGATCGTGAACAAAGTTACAGTACGAGTGATCTATTGTCGTATGTACAAAATAACATTTCCAAGTTAATGTCGGAACAAAAAGACATTTATGATACGATAATGCATTGTGTCGATAACAACGTTGGAGAAATTTTCTTTTTGGATGCGCCAGGAGGTACTGGTAAAACGTTTGTGATAAAACTGATTCTGGCATCAATTCGATCACAAAATGATATAGCGTTGGCAATTGCGTCGTCCGGAATAGCCGCAACATTGCTGCCTGGTGGAAGAACTGCTCATTCCGCTTTGAAATTGCCTCTGAACTTGCATTCTACAGAAACTCCCACGTGCAATATTTCCAAATCATCTGGGATGGGTAAAGTATTGCAGCAATGCAAACTTATTATTTGGGATGAGTGCACAATGGCACACAAAAAATCGCTCGAGGCTCTGGATCAATGCTTGAAAGATTTGCGAGGGAAGTCGAAACCCTTTGGCAGCACCTTAATATTGCTTGCGGGAGATTTCAGGCAAACATTACCTACGCGTAACGCGTCAACGCGTTTATTTTTCGGAATCCAACGTGCAACAAAGAGCCCTGAATCCACCGGAAACAAAGTTAACTGCTTTCTTTTCGCTATGCAAATATGATTTTTTTGCAAAAAAAACTGCTGTATACTGAAGTGCCTTCGTATTACATGTGGAATAAAGTATTTTAACGTCGAAAACAGGGTAAGTCAGTCGACGGCCAACCTACCATCTTCAAAGATACCACGATAGGAAGACTACACCGTTCAACCCAATTAACATGAATGCTTCTTTCTACACCTGCTTTTGGTGAATATACCCGGTCCGGCGTCCTTCGAGTATTTGAGAACTGTAAACGGTACTATACATGACACTTACCATAGTGCATGCCAAGCTCTGAATTTATTGGAGAATGACCAACACTGGGATAACTGCATCAATGACGCGTGCGAAACGTCAACTCCAAGTCAAATTCGTGCATTGTTTGGCATCATACTACAACTTGCTCTCCATCAGCTCCTACAGAGATATGGGAAAATTTTAAATCAAAAATGTCCGAAGATATACTCCATCGAAAACGGTTAGAGACGTCAGATATGACTTTTGATTTTACATCAGAAATTTATAACTACACTTTAGTTATTATAGAAGATTTGTGCGTATGTATGGCAAACAAACCTCTTCAGGATTTGGGAATGCTTTCACCTAATCGTACCGCTGCTGTTTCGACATGTGTAGAATTGGATCGTGAACAAAGTTACAGTACGAGTGATCTATTGTCGTATGTACAAAATAACATTTCCTAGTTAATGTCGGAACAAAAAGTCATTTATGATACGATAATGCATTGTGTCGATAACAACGTTGGAAAAATTTTCTTTTTGATGCGCCAGGAGGTACTGGTAAAACGTTTGTGATAAAACTGATTCTGGCATCAATTCGATCAAAAAATGATATAGTGTTGGCAATTGCGTCGTCCGGAATAGCCGCAACGTTGCTGCCTGGTGGAAGAACTGCTCATTCTGCTTTGAAATTGCCTCTGAATTTGCATTCTACAGAAACTCCCACGTGCAATATTTCCAAATCATCTGGGATGGGTAAAGTATTGCAGCAATGCAAACTTATTATTTGGGACGAGTGCACAATGGCACACGAAAAATCGCTCGAGGCTCTGGATCAATGTTTGAAAGATTTGCGAGGGAATTCGAAGCCCTTGGCAGCACATTAATATTGCTTGCGGGAGATTTCAGGCAAACATTACCTATAATACCTAGATCAACCCTGCAGACGAAATGAATGCTTGCCTGAAAAATTCCAATTTATGGGCACACGTAAAAACATTAAAATTAACTACAAATATGCGTGTCCGATTGCAAAACGATGACTCTGGTCAAACATTTTCAGATCAGTTGCTGGCAATTGGAAACGGAAAGCTCCCAGTAGACGCAATTTCAGGACGTATACAAATACCTGCTGAATTCTGTAATTTAGTGACGTCCAAAAATGAATTGATTGAAAAAGTATTTCCGAATATTCTAAACAATTATAAAAATAATAAATGGCTAAGTGAAAGAGCGATTCTTGCACCCAAAAATATAGACGTCTACGAAATCAACAATATTGTTTTGACCAAGATTCGAGACCAGGCAGTCCTTTACAAGTCAGTCGACACAATTTTGGAACCAAATGAGGCGGTAAATTATCCATCTGAATTTTTAAATTCCGTGGATCTTTCAGGGTTTCCACCACACGCTAAAACTAAAAATAGGCTTACCAATAATACTGTTAAGAAATATCAACCCATCAAAGCTTTGCAATGGCACTTGACTTGCCGTAAAAAAAAAAACAATGGAAAACGTAATAGAGGCCACAATCTTGACAGGGCCTTTTGAGGGTGAGGCTGATCTTATTCCTCGTATTCCCACGATTCCAATGGATCTGCCTTTTTACTTTAAAAGATTGCAATTCCCAATTCGATTAGCATTTGCAATCACCATCAACAAAGCTCAAGGTCAATCATTAGAAAAATGTGGTATAGATCTTAATACTGATTGTTTTTTCCCATGGACATTTGTACGTTGCATGTTCGAGGGTCGGTAAACCTGACAATCTATTTATATGCAGCGACAACTGGACAGCGAAGAATGTTGTATATCCGCAAGTTTTACGCAGTTAATTTGTATTGTATCTATCTATCTATCTATCTGTCTATATAAAAACCAGTTTTGTGTATGCATGTTTGTTTGTTTGTAAAAAGAGCGTTTGCATATGACGTCATTATAAGTACATAAGGCTTTGTATATGCACAGACAATGGGAAATCCAAGAATGTTGTATATTCGCAAGTTTTACGTAGTTCAAAACACATATATAAATCTATCTATATTCATAGGTGGTACACAGGGAAACATCTACAATGGCGCGTAACTAATATGGGGCGTAACGACTTACGCGTGCGGGAGGGGCTTGGGGGGGCTCGAAGCGCCCCCACCAGCTTGGTGTTGGGGTGGCGCGAAGCACCACCCCAACAGCTAGTATATATATATATATATATATATATATATATATATATATATATATATATATATATATATATATATATATATATATATATATATATATATATATATATATATATATATATATATATATATATATATATATATATATATATATATATATATATATATATATATATATATATATATATATATCTGATTCTCTAGCTTTGGCTTCTTTCTACTTTGAACAGTGAAAAAGATTTTATTTTACATATTCCTAATACCACTCATAATGTTTTTTTAATTTCAGAATTAGGTCTATCAATTAGAACAATTATCATTGTAAAATTATCTTCAAGACAAGGGACTCTATGGAAAAACCTATCATGAAAATTCTGTTTAAGTGGTAAGTATAAACGTAATAAAGACAAAAAAGTCAAAAGAAGGCTAGTTTTCACAACATCGCTTTTTCTAAGCTTTAATTCCTCAAAGTGAAATACCCTGCTCTAGACAGAGAGCCAAAACTTGCATTTTCTCAAATTTAACTAAAATACAAGGGATACACGCAGGTTTAGTAGATTTTGAAACAAGAATTTTCTTTTAGAAATCACTTCGCCCAGACTTGATACGCTACAGTTGTCAATCTATGCATGCCCACTCACTTACGAAATCCCTGCGGTAGTTGAGTGGCATAGTGTTGTCAAGCTCTTCAAAGAATGGTAATATACGCCAATGATGTATTTATATCATGAATAGATACTTATTCACTTGGACGCATCAATCCCTTGGACAAAAGGTCAAAATCAGAAGGAGCTCCTTTGGAAGGGGTTGATGGCATGGGTAGGATACGGCTAAATAATCACAGGGTAGGCTGGCTTGTTTGAACCAAAAATTGTGACTAGATAGAAAGAGTCCGCTGTTGACTATTACTGATAAAATGACATCAGTCTTAATGCATCTATTTTTATACAGTTATTCACTCTGAAACTTATCCGAACCACGTGTGACTTAGCTTATAATTCATTTTTACCCCCAATAGAATAAGACTGAACAAGAACAAGTATTACGGATTTGCATCTAAGATTGTATTAGAGATGTTCAACCCTAAGTGGCAGTAACTTTATTTAATAAGACTTAATTAAGACTCTTGTTTGGAAAGGATTCGAATTTACGTTGCTATGAAATCAGTTTATGTTGTATTCAAGTGTTTCCCGCGTTTACCTTGGAAATTGGAAAATCTGACTTGAGACTCCCTGACAGAATGTTGCCTCATAAAAGATATTGGGTTATTTTGTAAACAAAATTGTTGATAGTTTATCAGAACTTAGTAATACCATTTGCTGACTTTTGAATATCTTGTTCCCCTAGGTCACTTCAAAGAGTTTCATCAGAACATTTATGAAAACGCTTTATAATAATTGCAGCAGTAGCTGCGACCTAGTAAAGAGCAAACCACAGCCCACAGTAGCCAAAAGTTGAAAAAAAAATTTAAATAAAAACTATCTAATAAGAAAAAATAAACATTTATCACTGACTCAGAAATGGTAACTACAATTTCGGTTAGTCTTAAGAGTAAAAGTTTATTGTAAAAACAAATTTATGGTGATTTTCAAAAAGCCTGAATTCCCTAAAAATGGTGTCAAATGGAAATGAAAAGTGTACCAGCATGGTCGAAAGCCTTCTGTAGAAAAATTACAGTCCTCCAACTTGAATAACAAGGAATATCACTTTTTTACATTTTTTAGCACTGTATCTCCTTTTTTTCTACCTGGGGGTAGCGGGTTACCAGAACATCATAGAGAGATGTTTAATGGTACATTTGAAATCTATTGTTCATATCTAAGTGTTTCTTATAAATTCCACCATCTGCAAGTGCCAAATGGTACTTTTGTTGCCATTTCTCAAATGGTGAGGATAGCAGGCAACCAGAACATCGTTGAGAGATTTTTAATAGCTCGTTTAAAGGATATTGCTCATATAAATGTGCTTTTTGTCCATTCTACCGTATTTAAGCACCAAATGGCACATAGACGGTACTTTTGGTGCCATTTCTCAACTGGAAAAGCTTAGAAGTTTAAAGGGATACCATTGTAATATTTATGGTCCAAAACCCTTCCCTACAGGCTTACAATCACCTATTCCGTATTCTTCTCCTCCCTACCTTCTTAGTAAGTTTGATTAATCGTCTGTTCATCAGCTGTCTACTGTAACATTAGCAGGGCTTCTAGGCTACTACACCATCGTAGAGAGATGTTTAACGGCTAATTTTAAAGCTATTGCTCATATCTACGTGCTTTTGATAAATTTTACCATATGAGGTGCCATATAGCAACCAAAATGGAACTGTTGGTGCCATTCATTCCTTATTGTTACTTTTGTATAAGTGGGACATTTCACTTCTTCTTTTTTTGGGTAGGAGAGCAACCGGGTAACCTCTTTGGATACTGCCCTGTGAGAAGATACATATTTTTTGCAGTATTGTTGTGGAAAAATTGGATTAATGATCACACAAATTTCGGTAAATTATGTTAACTACACATCTAAAATTATTTTTATGCCCTTAGTTTTCTAAAAATTTCTATAAATATCATATAGGAAAATATTTCACAAAAAATTGGACTTTTATTTGCAACTTCCATGAAAAACCAATTTATAACCCCCTTAAACATGATGCCAATCAGATCGTTAAATTTCCAAACAACCCCTAGCAAAGAAACTTTATCTGCAAACAAATCCTCGAAAAATTCAATTTTCGGCAGAATTCGGGGAGAGGATTCAGGAACATCTTCCCACAGCTTAATTTAGGCTCTAAATTTTTTCCTGAAATTTCCTTTAATGTAGCTTGAGTAACTTTTGATGAATCATTAGTCATTCATATACAATTAGGGAAATTTTATTTTTCGTAGAGTTTGGGGTGAGAATTCAGAAACAGCTTCCCAGAGTATAACTTAAGGTCTGCTTTCAGTGCAGAAGTTTTCATTAATCTAGCTCTAAAAACTTTTGAAAATCTATGTAATATAAACTAGCCTATATAACAACTTTTGAAATCTAAATGACATATTGAAAAGTAGGTTAGTAGCTAAAAGTTCAAAAGGGATAAAAAGAAAAAATCTGGACTCGAGCATAGAATGGATAAATAAAAAAAAACTAGTTCTTTTAACTGAAAGTAAGGAGTGACATTAAAACTTAAAACGAACAGAAATTACTCCGTATATGAAATGGGTTGTCCCCTCCGCAATCCCTCGCTCTTTTCGCTAAAGCTTTTAATTGTTTTAAAAAGTAGAATTGTGGCAAAGAGTCAGACCTTAGCGTAAAGAGCGAGGGATTGCAGAGGGGACAACCCATTTCATGTAGGGAGTAATTTCTGTTCGTTATAAGTTTTAATGTCGCTCCTTACTTTCAATTAAAAAACTAGTTTTTTTTATTTAATTTCTGGACCTTTTTGACTTAATGCAAGTTTGATTTTGGCTCTCCGCACATAAATTATTAAAATGAAATTTGTATATTGATTCTTTTTTTGGCTAAATGGCTTTCTCTTAGTTTTTATCAGACGATTTTGAGAAATAAGGGGTGGGGAAGGAAGCCTAGTTGCCCTACAGTTTGTCGGCTACTTAAAAAGGCAACTAGAACTTGCTAATGTTTAACGAACGTTTTTATTAGTAAAAAATATACGTAGCTTAAGAATTAACTTACGCAACAAACTTTTATATTCTTATATTTTTATTATGTGTACGAGGGGGTTTGTACCCTCGTTAATACGTCGCTCTTTACACTGAATCGTAAGTTTTGTCCCAATTCTTTAAGAATGACCCCTGAATCAGAAAGGACGTAGAATAAATAGTTGAAATTACTAAAGAATACTTTAGCATAAAGAGTGAGGTATTTGTCTCCTCCTAAATACCTCGCTCTTTATGCTAAAGTATTTTTAGAACCCCTCATATGCGTAATAATCTCTGTTCGTTTTAAGTTTCAATGCTACTCCTTACTTTCAATTGAAAAACGTTTTCATGTTTATTTTTTCATTGTTATTTTATAGTAATGCTAGAAAATCCTGCGCTCTTTTCATTGAATTTTTCTTCCCCCATGACATATTCCTCCAAGGAAAGATCCTCCCACATAGCCCCCTCCCCTCAACCCCACCCCAAACCAAAAAAATCCCCCTGAAAACGTCTGTACACATTCCAATAACCTTTACTATATGTAAACACTGGTGAAAGTTTGTAACTTGCAGCCCCTCCCCCAGGGATTGTGGGGGAGTAACTCATTTCCAAAGACACAGTTAGTATGGTTTTTGACTATGCGGAACAAAATGGCTATCTAAAATTTTGATCCGTTGACTTTGGTAAAAAAATGAGCGTGGGAGGGGGCCTAGGTGCCCTCCAATATTTTCGGTCACTTAAAAAGGGCACTAGAACTTTTCATTTCCGTTAGAATGAGCCCTCTTGTGACATTTTAGGACCACTTGGTCAATATGATGACCCCTGGGGAAAAGAAAAAAATACAAAAAAAAACAAATAAACACGCACCCGTGATTTGTCTTCTGGCAAAAAATATGAAATTCCACATTTTTGCAGATAGAGGATTGAAGTTTTTGCTATAGGGTTCTCTGATGCGCTGAATGCGATGGTGGGATTTTTGTTAAGATTCTATGATTTTTAGGGGGTGTTTCCCCCTATTTTCCAAAATAAGGCAAATTTTCTCAGAGTTGTAACTTTTGATGACAAAGACTAAATTTGATGAAACTTATATGTTTAGAATCAGTATGAAAATTCGATTCTTTTGATGTATCTTTTAGTATCAAAATTCCGTTTTTCAGAGTTTCCTTTACTATTGAGCCAGGTTGCTCCTTACTACAGTTTGTTACCACGAACTGTTTGATAAGAGACGAAGACTGATGGCTGAATGTGCAAGGGGATCAAAGCATATTTCCGGATATTTTGGTGAAATATCCAAAACTAACTGGAAATCGAATGGTAGGTTTTGACTAACAATAAACCCCCTCCACCCTCAAAAAATCCTTAATTTTAGTTTTGTGACTAATTAAATAGCGAATGGCCCAGCTATAGGAAAATAATATTGGCTTTCATATTGTCACAATGGCACCCTTGGTCCAATGACCCCCCCCAAAGATTTTTTCTAAATCTGCCCCTGTTTATATCCACCCTGAATGAGGTAGTTGGCATCTGATAGCTACTTTTTAACCCAAAAGCAGGTCGAAGACCCACGATAAAGTAAGATCGCTAGAAAATAGTTACCAGGCTTCAATGAGCTAAACACAGTTTAAATATGGAATCTAGGGCAGAAACAAGCGCTGAAAACGAATATCTGGCGGCTCATTTAAAATTCCTTGCTCCAATGGTACAAAAAGCGCATCTGCAGATATAGAAAAAAAAAAAAAAAGATAGGGTATATTTTTATTCTGGAGAACTTTTTGAGCATTTTGTCTGGTAGAATATCTCTCTATGGTTGTAATTTGAGATCCAATTTCACTAATGAGGGATTTCAAGAGTAGAGGGGGAGTATTATCTCTCCACTCTACTTTTCACATTTACCTTGCCTTAATTTGCACCTGCAACCATTAAGAATTTAGGAGTTCTTCAACTGATAGACACTAGCCTGAAAAAGCTATACTTTGTGCGATACTATGTATTTTACAAGTTCCTTCCCCTGCCCCAACTCCCAAAATGTGGACCATATCTTTCCACGCTCGGACACCCTCTTTGCGCTACACTAATAGACCCAGCGGAATTTTTACGACTGCGCTACCTAGCAATGTGATCTCATTGCACGAACGTCAATGTCAACACTTTATTGATAATCGAAGATTTTAAAGCCAACAAAGGACAGTCTACAGACAAAAAGTATGTAATGTAGACGTCCATTCTGAAATATCAACTGAAATGATATTATGGTACCAAGAATTTAGGGCATGTGCTTGTCTGTCCACAACTTCATCCTAAAAATATTTTAATAGAGGTTGCCTAGCTAAATCAGGGTTACTCAATAATATTTATTATTACTCAAGAAGTTCAAAGAATTAATTTTGAATGTTATCTATATCATCTGAGTACATATTGAAAATGTTCCTGGTAAGTGCTAGCTTTTTTAAGCAAAGGACTTGGTTCTGAGTATTTCACTAACTGTTTGACTTCTCTGGCAGTGGTTTAGTAATAGTAAGGACATACTTTGGACACCTGAGATAACCTAGGACAATAAATAGCAGTCACAGGTATCCTAGTGTTTTTGTAAAGCGTCTTTAAAGAAATCCTTCCTTAAAGCTTCCTTAAAGAAATCCTTATGAATGTAATAACCAATGAGCAGGCTAGTCAATTGGTTGCGAGTTCCTTACTTGCAGCTGAGGAATGAGGACTTGAAGTTGGAGCGAAGTATGTCAAAGGGGATGAAAAGGTTTTTCAAAAGTTACAGTAACCCCAATGGATGTTGCTTCAAGAAAATTGGGATAAAAAATTAGTACTGTTGGACAAAGCGTAGTTTTTTCAGAGCTCCTGACAGTGAAGAGAATCCTGTGTGGGATAGATTCCAGCAATAACAGTGAATTGAAACAGCTTAAAAATATTCTGAGCTTTGAATTCGTTACATATGCTCCTTCAATTTTTGAGCTCAGGAATTCTACGTCGGCGCTTTGAAGTGGTATTAAACTTACAGTGCTAGACTTTCTAGGAGAGGCAAGTGGCTTGCGTAAATGTCCTGAAAACCCGAACTTCGAAGAGGAGAATTGCTTCTACGGGTGTGAAGCATTTGTTATCGAATTTATGCTGTCGATTCACCAAAGGCCACCAGCTGAACATGAAACCGTCAGCATCTATACCATGCGGCTGCTTGAAGCTGTGTTGGAAGGGATACCTGAAACAGCAAGTGAGATTCTTATCGTGGGAGACTGATATGATAAACTGTTTGGTCACACTAATCCAAATGGTGGCAGTATATCTCTGAAGGACTGCAGTGGGTATCATCAGTTAAGTGGTCGCTGCTCGACAGTCTTTGCCTTCTTGACGAGCTCAAAAATTAGAAACCGGAAAAAGATTGTTGTAAATACAAAGAGCAGAGCAAATTTAATGAAAGCAATTTATGGAACATGGGAAAAAAATTGATCTGGTTATATAAGCAGCTTAAGTACTGCCGAAACCTTTCGTGTATTTGAAGACACGAAGAGAGCTGTATGTTTTCGGTCATGATGTTGATTCGCCCAGTTTTGAGGAATTTTTGTGTAGGACACATGAGGAAGTGGACACCAGAATGGCTCTGCACGTTGTCTTTTGCTTCAGAAACGGCTTTGAAAGGTTGACTGTTTCCGCTAATGATACTGATGATACTTCCCTCTTTCATTTCCCTCGTCTTCTTAACATTTTTCCTGGAGAGAATTTTGTGCCTCAACTACTCATCAAGTTTCCAAATTATTAAGTTTATCTTTTGTTCCAGAGAACGGAGAACCAAATGTTAAACTCCCTAGCATTAATTAGCTGCATTTCAGGGTGTGACACAACGAATTAATTTTTCTTCAACGGGAGACGAGCATTTCTAGCGTCCGCCAAGAAGAGCGGTCTGTAGGAGATTCAGTGTACAATACAGATGTTGAGAGACAAAACCTTCACGGAAGCCAGTTTATTCTCCTTCCAAGATGTTGCACGAAAGCTGATAATCAGCGCTTATAGAAAGGATACTAAACAGTTTTCCTTCGGTAATTTACAAGTACACTTGCATCCTCTTAAGAAGGAGCTGAAAGCGTTGCCTCCTACAGCAGGGGCGTTTGTGGAGCATTATGTGATCTTACGATCAGCTTGCAATCGGGAATGCCTCATTTATTGCAAGACCATGTATGCCAAGCCCTTTGAGCTATGGATGGCCATTTTCTGGACAAGATGTTGTTCCTGTTATCTCGAACGCTTCCTCGCTTTGGTCGGGGTATCCACAACTCTTTTGCAAGGGTGGCAAAAAGTCCACCAAGAACTATTAATGCCTTCCTTGGTTTTGTGATGTTTTGTGTGCTTGTGCCAGAAAATGTGATAATTCACAGAGTATAACAAATGGGTAATTTACGGTCATTTTCTTTAGATTCTTTTTCTTCCTCTTTTTTCCTCAAAAGCTATATTTCTGCAGCTAATTTTTTTTAATTTGGACGTACTTCTGTCGAGGCCAGGATTCAGTATCTTCGTACTTTAAGTTATTCAAAGTGGCTTCTGTTTTGATGCCACTAACAGAATGGAGTTGAAAAGGTGTTGTCCTTCCTGTGCAGCCCCAATTACTCTACTCCTCCCCCTTTGAAGATAACTTTAATGCAAGTACAAGAATTCTGGTTTCTGGTGTCACCACTTAGGTACGTTTCTGTAAAGTGCAGTTAGGAATCTAGATCTAATTGTGCTCATCATTGCTTCTTTTCTCTCTTGGTACCTTATTCTATTTCACATTCTAATGTCAAACCTCTCATCTAGGCCCCAAAAAAAGAAAATATAGCTGACTAAGTCATCGATTATGCAAATTAGCTGCATATATTCGTTTTTAGCAACTATTTCTGCTCCTGATAAATTCCTCAAACCTTCTTTAGCTCGTCGAAATCTATAATGTTAAAATTTCTTTGGCTAAGTCCTTGACTATTATTTTATTGAGCACCAAAGAGAAGTTTCAAATAATCGTAATGTAACAAACAGGATTTTATTTATGTTAATTTCAAATATATATAAATGTATATAATTTATTAATTTTTAGTCTATTCATTAAAATCTTCGATTCTGTGGAGGTTTACCTAATTTTCCAGAATAGGGGGTGACTACCCCAAAAAAGGCGAGTAATCTTTCAAATTTAGTGTATATAAGAATCCTGCTGTAAAAGTTTCAAGCGAAAGTTTTTTGTGCTTTAAAAAAGCTTCTTATTCCACTTCAACTGCCCTTGCGCGTCAGCAATCGTTCTTAGAGTATCCGAACAAAAAGTTAAATTTTACCGTAAGAGCAAGGGGTTGAGGAGGGGATGAAGGTTTTATGTTGCTCCTTACTTTCAGATGAAAGATTTTAATTTTTTTTAATCGTCCAACATGCTCGGGTACTATTTATTGATACATTTAAGTTGTATTAAGTATCAACAAAACAATTTGAAAAAGAATTCCTCACGCTCCCTTGTGAAGTCCTCCTTTGATATGACATATTTCTGTCTTGAGGTAACATTCAGATCCACAGCAATGTTTGGCAGGATTGCACGTGTGGCTTTCACAATCCGTGTACGAGGGCATCGGAGTTTCCGAGCTGTGACGACGAGGAGCTTGCCCATTACGTGGCGACACATTAAACACATTATGAGTATGATATTAGGTGACGTGGATACCAATTCCTGGCTAACTCCTATCCGGTGGCGTAGGAACGCACAATCAAGAGTTCTCTAAACAGAAAGTAGCCAGTGAGGTAAGGCGAGGAAGCACAATATTTTTTCTTTCTGTAGTAGCCTGCAGTTCACAATTCATACAGCTTATTTTGGCAATTAAAAAGTCCTTGTCTATATGTTGTTTTTTTGTGAACAGAGCCAGCTAGAATTTAACATTTTGGTGCAGACTGCAAGCAGCTTCGGCTGGAAGCTAGAGAGTCCAAGAAACAGACTAAACTCGCCACAGTTGTGGTAGAGGAGTTGCCGGGATAATAATGGGGAAACATTGTGAAACGTCCCATTGTGTTTCTAAAACACAAGTGTTTCTAAAACAAAACACTCTACCTACAAGGCTCTGCAAGCTGAAATTCCCAACTCTGGTTTATAGAAGAATACGGGGTGATGCCGTTCTGGTTCATAAACTTATTAATACAAAGGCAGTTCCTGGTCTTCTTCCTCTGGCGTCTCAGGATTCTCGTACGAGGGGACATAACTTGAAGTTATCCAGGCATTTCTCCTCAAAGCGGCAACGCGCCCATTTTCTTACCAACCGTGTTGCCAACCTCTGGAACAAATTACTGCCAGATACCGTTGCTGCCCAAACCACAGACAGCTTTAAGAACCATCTTGACAACGAATGGTCAAAACAAGAATGGAAGTATAACTGGGAAGCACTCGATTCGGAATCAGCAACATCAAACCACTAGTCAATGTGTATTTATTCAACTATGTGTCATGTGTTATAAACTCTGGAGTTTCTACAAGGAAAAACCCTTATATTGCTCCAAGCTGCAATTTTAAGGTACAACAAGACGGAGATTTCCCGAAGACGTTTGGGCGATTTCTAGCAAGTTTAAGATAAATCTTTTTCAATCTAACATAGTTACATCAAAACTAAGACTAACCGACGGAGACCAAAACTCAATGTACAGACCCAAGGCCGTACCCAGAGGGTGTTCAGAGGGGTTGAATCCCCCCTCTAGATTTTCCAGAAATCAGTATTTTCGAATGTGTGTTTTCAGGAATTATAGAATAGAAAATTTTATCGATTTTTGCAATTAGTAAGTAATGTATTGCATAATTTGATTAATGGTGTTCATACATTGAGTTGGTAACTGGCCTTGCTATTAAAACACGAAAAGCATGTATGTTTGAAAACAGCAGGCATAGTGCTTCTCTGCTTACAACCAAAACAGTCAGTAGTTCACTGTCTTAACTCGGAAAGAACTGTAGCGCTAAAGTTTTCTCTCTCTCTCTCTCTCTCTCTCTCTCTCTCTGTTTCTCTCTCTCTCTCTCTCTCTCTCTCTCTATCTCTTTCTCTCTCTCTCTCACAATTCACAATGAAAACACAATTCACATACACAAATTAACATTGATATTTTCGAACCGACTTCTTGCCATTTTAATTTTAGCGTCTTTAGTTTTACGTCAAAATCGAGAGGAAACACGTATCATCTATGAGGTTTTTGTTGAAATTCAAAAACGTTCAGAAATTACATAAAAAAAACTAGTTTCTTTTAACTCAAAGTAAGGAGCGAAATTAAAACTTCAAACGAACAGAAATTACTCCGTATATGAAATGGGTTGTCCCGTCCGCAATCCCTCGCTCTTTACGCTAAAGCTTTTAATTGTTTTAAAAAGCAGAATTGTGGCAAAGAGTCAAACTTTAGCGTAAAGAGCGAGGGATTGCGGAGGGGACAACCCATTTCATATACGGAGTAATTTCTGTTTGTTTTAAGTTTTAATGTCGCTCCTTACTTTCAGTTAAAAAAAACTAGTTTTTTTACGTAATTTCCGAACGTTTTATAATTAATGCATGTTTGATTTTGGCTCTCCACACATAAACTATTATTAAAATGAAATTTGTATATTAATTCCTTTTTTGGCTAAACGGCTTTCTCTTAGTTTTGATCAGACGATTTTGAGAAATAAGGGATGGGGAAGGAGGCCTAGTTGCCATGCAATTTTTCGGTTACATAAAGAGGCAACTATAAATTTTTATTTTTAACGAATTTTCTTATTAGTAAAAAACATACGTAACTTAAGAATTAACTTACGTAACAAACTTTTATATTCTTCAATTTTTATTATGCATATCAGGGGGTTTGTACCCTCGTTAATACCTCGTTCTTTACACTAAATCGTAAGTTTTGTCCCAATTCTTTAAGAATGACCCCTGAACCAGAAAGTCCGTAGAATAAATTGTTGAAATTACTAAAAATACTATAGCATAAAGAGCGAGGTATTTATCTCCTCCTAAATACCTCGCTCTTTGTGCTAAAGTATTTTTAGAGCCCCTCATATGCGTAATAATCTCTGTCCTTTTTAAGTTTCAATGCTACTTTTTACTTTCAATTGAAAAAACTTTTCCATGTTTATTTTTTCATTGTTTTTTTTATAGTAATTTTAGAAAATCCTGCGCCCTTTTCATTGAATTTCTGTTCCCCCATGACATATTTCCCCAAGGAAAGATCCTCCCACAGAGCCCCCTCCCCTCAACCCTACCACCAAAACCAA
Source organism: Artemia franciscana (assembly GCF_032884065.1). NCBI lineage: Eukaryota > Metazoa > Arthropoda > Branchiopoda > Anostraca > Artemiidae > Artemia > Artemia franciscana. Next base: position 41,604,396 of record NC_088869.1, read on the forward strand.
AACAAATCCCCTGAAAACGACTGTACACTTCCCAATAACCATTATTATATGTACACTGGTCGAAGTTTGTAACTTGCAGCCCCTCCCCCAGGGACTGTGGGGGAGTAAGTCATTCCCAAAGACATAGTTATTATGGTTTTTGAATATGTGGAACAAAATGGCTATCTCAAAATTTTGATCTGTTGACTTTGGAGAAAAAATGAGCGTGGGAGGGGGCCCAGGTGCCCTCCAATTTTTTTGGTCACTTAAAAAGGGCACTAGAACTTTTCATTTCCGTTAGAATGAGCCCTCGTGCGAAATTCTAGGACCACTTGGTTGATACGATGACCCCTGGGGAAAAGAAAAAAAACAAAAAAAAAACAAACAAACAAATAAACACGCACCCGTGATTTGTCTTCTGGCAAAAAATACGAAATTCCACATATTTGTAGATGGGAGCTTGAAAATTTTGCTATAGGGTTCTCTGATACGTCGAATGCGATGGTGTGATTTTCGTTAAGATTTTGTGACTTTTAGGGGGTGTTTTCCCCTATTTTTCTAAAATAAGGCAAATTTTTTCAGGCTCATAACTTTTGATGACAAAGACTAAATTTGATGAAACTTATATATTTAAAATCAGCATGAAAATCCGATTCTTTTTATGTATATTTTAGCATCCGTTTTTTAGAGTTTCGTTTACTATTGAGCTGGGTCGCTCCTTGCTACAGTTCGTTATCACGAACTGTTTGATAAGTGTGACTATGATCGCACTTTGTTATGATTCAATCAAAAACTAAGCATTTTCTCTTCGACTATAGTCAGGCTTTAAGCGTGGATACGGAATCCTTCTCTCAATTTCTAAGCATATTATTAGGGATATCTCTGGCTCTATTAGGGATATCTCATGGGGGAGGGGGGCTATAAGATATACCATGGAGGGTTGTCAAAGGTTGATAAAATAGTTGTAATAATTATTTCCCAGTATTCCGTCATATTTATTCTATATGTTATGAAATTGATTTTTTTTGGTGTGTGTGTAGGTGCAAACTGAATCGGGGAAAGCGATTAAAACAGGGGGGGGGGGATCCTCCTCTCCGTGGATTGGAAGTCACTTTCACTTGCATATACATAAAACTGTTAAAAAAGAAAGAAACTGAAAAATATCTTCAAACTTCGACCATATTAATCTGTTGATAAAAAAAAGGCAACTGAAAATACTGTCGAACTTCGACAGTAAAAAAGAAAAAAAAAGAAAAAAACTAAAAAAGAAAAAAAATAAAAAAAGAAAAAACCTAATGTATATTACACAATCTATATATATATATATAAAAATAAGTTGTTTGTTTGTGTGTCTGTCGGCTGACGTCATGTTTGTCGACTGACGTCATTATAACGATTATAACGGAACACCGGTACACAAATGACGACTGGGACACTCAAAGAGAAATTACAGACTGGGACACAAATGACGACCAGAACACAGGGAATATAAATGACGACCGGGATACAAGGACACAACTACAATGGGGACGCTGGGGGGCACAGGGGGATATATAAATGACGACGGGGACACAGGGAATGTTCGATTAGCAATCACCATCAACAAAGCTCAAGGGCAATCATTAGAATAATGAGGTATAGATATGAATACGGATTGTTTTTCCCATGGACATTATATGTTGCATGTTCAAGAGTCTGTAAACCTGACAATCTATTTATATGCACAGACAATGGGACAGCGAAGACTGTTGTATATTTGCAAGTTTTACATAGTTAAAAACATATATATATATATATATATATATATATATATATATATATATATATATATATATATATATATATATATATATATATATATATATATATATATATATATATATATATATATATATATATATATATATATATATATATATATATATATATATATATATATATATATATATATATATATATATATATATATATGTATATATATATATATATATATATATATATATATATATATATATATATGTATATATATATATATATATATATATATATATATATATATATATATATATATATATATATATATATATATATATATATATATATATATATATATATATTCACAGGTGGGACACAGGGACACAACTACAATGGCGTGTAACTAATAATATGGTACGTAACGACTTACGCGTGCGGGGGGGCTTGGGGGGGGGGGGGGGCTCGAAGTGCCCCCACCAACTAGGTGTTGGGCTGGCGCGAAGCGCCACCCCAACAGCTAGTCTTCTATAATAAGTTGTTTGTTTGTGTGTCTCTCGACTGACGTCATTATAAGGATTGAGCTGAATGTCGTCATGAAGTTAGTTGTCGTCATGTTTTTTTATGACGAGGCTTAGTATATGACGTCATTATAAATATTTAAGAAGATCGTACAAAGATAAATTTTTAATTGTAAAATGACTGAAGAACCTTCAATGACAACAGCCGAGGAAGCTGCTCAAAGAGTCTATGCCAAAAGACTTGCGGCTGATAGAGAAAGTAAGAAAAGAAAGCGTGCCGAGGAATCACAAGAACGGCATGAAAACAGGCTTGCGGCTAATAGGGAAAGTATGAAAAAAAGCGTGCCGAGGAACCACAACAACAGTGTGAAAAAGGCTTGCGTCTCAAAGAGAAATCACCAAAAGAAAGCGTGCCGAGGAATCACAACAACAGCGTAAAATTAGGCTTGCGTCTCAAAGAGAAATCACCAAAAGAAAGCGTGCCGAGGAATCACAAGAGCAACCTGAAAATTTTCGCCTGGCATTCAGGTACAGCTCAGTCGATGATTATAGCTTGAGTAGATGTGTTCAAATCGGGACTATGTCTAAAATTTGTCCCTGTTGCAAGGCCTTGAAATTTAATGGTGAAACAATGGGAATGTGTTGCGCCTCAGGAAAAGTTAAGCTTCCTCTACTGGCTGCACCATCAGAACCATTGAAGACTTTGCTTACTGGAACTACGTCAGAATCTAAGCGTTTTTTTTATCACAGATCAGAAAATATAACTCATGTTTCCAAATGACGTTGTTTGGTGCCCAAAACGAGAATCCAGATCAATTTATGCCTACTTTCTAAGTAAAAGGGCAAATTTATCATAGAGCAGGGTCCTTTCTACCATTGTCAGGCGATAATCATAAATTTTTACGGCTGTACTTCATCAGTGATAGAAATTCTTAATTGAATGCACGTTGCGAAATTTCTCCCGACGTTGAAAGGACTATCTTTTCCCAATTGCAACATCTTTTCCACGAAAATAATAATTTAGTGCGTTTGTTCAAAACAACCATCGATTTGATGCCTACTGATACGCATAAAATTGTTATTTCCGTTGACAAAACGCCTCCTGGCCAACATGTGCGTAGATACAATGCTCCAACTATCGACGAAGTGGCAATCGTTATGGTCGGTGATCAGTTTTTACCTCGAGATATTATTCTTCATAAACGAAACGCTCAGTTGGTAAGAATTGCTGAAACTCATCGATATCACTCATCGAAACTCAAACTCCTACAATATCCTATCATTTTTTGGGATGGAGCCGACGGCTATCACTTTAATAATAAATTAATAGATCCATCCACTAACAAACAAGCGCATAAGAAATGCAGCGCAATGCATTATTATTCCTATAGACTAATGATTCGGCAGGATGAAGACAATTATATTTTAAAATGCCGTCAACTGTTTCACCAATACATCGTTAATAAGTATGTAAAAATTGAATCAGAACGTTTGCTATTTATCCGTCTGAATCAGACCAAGCTCCGCTCTGGACAATACATTCATTTGCGAGATGCAGTTGTAAATGACGATAATACCACAAACGTTGGACGATTAACGATTTTACCTTCGTCATATGCTGGCAGTCCCCGTCATATGCATGAATATGCTCAAGATGCTATTGCGTATGTTCGTCTCTATGGTCGTCCGGATTTATTTATTACATTTACATGTAATCAATCTTGGGACGAAATACATCAGCTTTTACTTCAAGGACAATCGGCGGTTCATAGACATGACATTACGGCCTGTGTCTTCCGGCAAAAGTTGAAATCACTGATAACCTACATAGTAGAACTTAAAGTGTTTGGGTCAGTGCGATGCTGGATGTACTCAGTGGAATGGCAAAAACGAGGATTGCCACACGCACATATACTAATCTGGCTACATGATAAAATTACTTCTAATGAAATTGATGATGTGATTTCCGCTGAAATACCTGATGAAAATGTCGATAAGGGCCTATATGGTATTGTGGTAAAAAATATAATACATGGACCTTGCGGTGTACTGAACGAAAAATCACCATTCATGGCCAAAGGAAGGTGCACAAAGCAATATCCTCGACTTTTAGTATCCAACACAATTACTGGCAATGATGGTTACCCACAATATAGAAGAAGATCTACTGAAGATGGCGGTAAAAGAGCAATAATAAAGAAGCATAACGGTACCACCATCGAAGTAGATAACTACCGGGTTGTTCCATATTCCCCTTTATTATCAAAAACATTTAATTCACGCATAAACGTTGAATACTGTAACTCTGTAAAGGCAATCAAATACATATGTTAATACGTCAACAAAGGCAGTGACATGGCAGTTTTGGGCTTGCAGTCCGAAATCAGTGATATCGACGAAATCGTACAATATCAGACTTGAAGATATATAAACAGTAATGAAGCTGTTTGGTGAATTCTTTCATTTCCGATTAATGAACGAAGTCCACCTGTTGTTCACTTAGCGGTACATTTACAGAATGGTCAACGTGTTTATTTTTTGGAATCCAACGTGCAACAAAGAGCCCTGAATCCACCGGATGCAACGTTAATTGCTTTCTTTTCGTTATGCAAAAATGATTCTTTCGCAAAAAACTGCTGCATACTGAAGTGTCTTCGTATTACACCTGGAATGCTAAAAATAAAGTATTTGAACGTCGAAAACAGGGTATGTCAGTTGACGGCCAACCTACCATCATCAAAGATACGACGATAGGAAGACTACACCGTTCATCCCAATCAACATGAATGCTTCTTTCTATGCCTGCTTTTGATGAATGTACCCGGTCCGACGTCCTTTGAGTATTTGAGAACTGTAAACGGTACTATACATGACACTTACCGTAGTGCATGCCAAGCTCTGAATTTATTGGAGAATGACCAACACCCTATAACTGCATCAATGACGCGTGCGAAACATCAACTCCAAGTCAAATTCGTGCATTGTTTGGAATCATACTAACAACTTGCTCTCCTTCAGCTCCTACAGAGTTATGGGAAAAATATAAATCGAAAATGTCCGAAGATATACTCCATCGAAAACGGTTAGAGACGTCAGATATGACTTTTGATTTTACATCAGAAATTTATAACTACACTTTAGTTATTATTGAAGATTTGTGCGTATGTATGGCAAACAAACCGAAGATATACTCCATCGAAAACAGTTAGAGACGTCAGATATGACTTTTGATTTTACATCAGAAATTTATAACTACACTTTAGTTATTATAGAAGATTTGTGCGCACGTATGGCAAACAAACCTCTTCAGGATTTGGGAATGCCTTCACCTAACCGTATCGCTGCTGTTTCGACATGTGTAGAATTGGATCGTGAAAAAAGTTACAGTACGAATGATCTATTGTCGTATGTACAAATTAACATTTCCAAGTTAACGTCGGAACAAAAAGACATTTATGATAGGATAGACTCAATTTCAGGACGTATACAACTACCTGCTGATTTCTGATGATTTCTTTATGATACGGTAATGTATTGTGTCGATAACAACGTTGGAAAAATTTTATTTTTGGATGCGCCAAGAGGTACTGGTAAAACGTTTGTGATAAAACTGATTCTGGCATCAATTCAATCAAAAAATGATATAGCGTTGGCAATTGCGTCGTCCGGAATAGCCGCAACGTTGCTGCCTGGTGGAAGAACTGCTCATTCCGCTTTGAAATTGCCTCTGAATTTGCATTCTACAGAAACTCCCACGTTCAATATTTCCAAATCATCTGGGATGGGGAAAGTATTGCAGCAATGCAAACTTATTATTTGGGACGAGTGCACAATGGCACACAAAAAATCGCTCGAGGCTCTGGATCAAAATTTGAGAGATTTGCGAGGGAATTCGAAACCCTTTGGCAGCACATTAATGTTGCTTGCGGGAGATTTCAGACAAACATTACCTATAATACCTAGATCAAACCTGCAGACGAAATGAATGCTTGCCTGAAAAATTCTAATTTATGGGCACACGTAAAGACATTAAAATTATTTACAAATGCGTGTCCGATAGCAAAACGATGACTCTGGTCAAACATTTTCAGGTCAATTGCTGGCTATTGGAAACGAAAAGCTCCCAGTAGACTCAATCTTCATGACGTCTTCATGACGACATGATGAAATGACGTCACTCGACAGACCCACAGACAAACAACTTATTTTTATTTATATAGAAGACTAGCTGTTGGGGTGGAGCTTCGCGCCACCCCAACACCTAGTTGGTGGGGCGCTTCGCGCCCCCCACAAGCCCCCCCGCGCATGTAAGTCGTTACGCGCCATATTAGTTACGCGCCATTGTAGTTGTGTCCTTGTGTCCCACCTGTGAATATAGATAGATTTATATATGTGTTTCAATTGCGAATATACAACATTTTTGGCTTTCCCACTACTTGGAGCTTTCCGTTTCCAATTGCCAGCAATTGATCTGAAAATGTTTGACCAGAGTCATCGTTTTGCAATCGGACACGCATATTTGTAGTTAATTTTAATATTTTTACGTGTGCCCATAAATTAGAATTTTTCAGTCAAGCATTCATTTCGTCTGCAGGAGTTAAACTACGTAAAAATTGCGAATATACAACATTCTTGGCTTTCCCATTGTCTGTGCATATACAAAGCCGTTTGCACTAATAATAACGTCATATGCAAACGCTCTTTTTACAAACAAACAAACATGCATACACACAACTCGTTTTTATATAGATAGATAGATAGGTAGATACAATACAAATTAACTGCGTAAAATTTGCGAATATACAACATTTTTCGCTGTTCAATTGTCGCTGCATATAAATAGATTGTCAGGTTTACCGACCCTCGAACATGCAACACACAATTGTCCATGGGAAAAACAATCAGTATTAAGATCTATACCACATTTTTCTAATGATTGACCTTGAGCTTTGTTAATGGTGATTGCAAATGCTAATCGAATTGGGAATTGCAATCTTTTAAATTGAAAAGGCAGATCCGTTGGAATCATGGGAATGCGAGGAATAAGAACAGCCTCAACCTCAAAAGGCCCTGTCAAGATTGTGGCCTCTATTAGGTTTTCCATTGTTTTTTTTTACGGCAAGTCGCGTGCCATTGCAAAGCTTTGGTGGGTTGATATTTCTTAAAAGTATTATTGGTACGCCTATTTTTAGTTGTAGCACGTGTGGTGGAAACCCTGAAAGATCTATAGAATTTAAAAATTCAGATGGATAATTAACCGCTTCATTTGGTTCCAAAACTGTGTCGACTGACTTGTAAAGGACTGCCTGGTCTCGAATCTTGGTCAAAACAATATTGTTGATTTCGTGGACGTCTATATTTTTGGGTGCGAGAATCGCTCTTTCACTTAGCCATTTATTATTTTTATAATTTTTTAGAATATTCGGAAATACTTTTTCAATCAATTAATTTCTGGACGTCACTAAATTACAGAAATCAGCAGGTAGTTGTATACGTCCTGAAATTGAGTCTATCCTATCATAAATGTCTTTTTGCTCCGACGTTAACTTAGAAATGTTATTTTGTACATACGACAATAGATCACTCGTGCTGTAACTTTGTTCACGATCCAATTCTACACATGTCGAAACAGCAGTGGTACGATTAGGTGAAGGCATTCCCAAATCCTGAAGAGGTTTGTTTGCCATACGTGCGCACAAATCTTCTATAATAACTAAAGTGTAGTTATAAATTTCTGATGTAAAATCAAAAGTCATATCTGACGTCTCTAACTGTTTTCGATGGAGTATATCTTCGGACATTTTTGACTTATATTTTTCCCATAACTCTGTAGGAGCCGATGGAGAGCAAGTTGTTAAAATGATGCCAAACAATGCACGAATTTGACTTGGGGTTGACGTTTCGCACTAATGGGGAATATGGAACAACCCACTGGTTATCTACTTCGATGGTGGTACCGTTACCATTGTAGGTTCTTCAGTCATTTTACAATTAGAAATTTCTCTTTCAACGGTCTTCTTACAATTAAAAATTTGTCTTTGAACGATATTCTTAAATACCTGTGTCCTGGTCGTCATTTATATTCCCTGTGTCCCGGCCGTCATTTGTGTCCCGGTATCCCAGTCTGTAATTTCTTTTTGAGTGTCCCGGTCGTTATTTATATTCCCTCTGTCCCGGTCGTCATTTGTGTCCCGGTCTGTAATTTCTCTTTGAATGTTTTTTCTTTTTAGTATTTTTTAGTTTTTTACATTTTTTCTTTTTTCAGTTTTCTTTTTCTTCTTTATTTTTCAGCTTCACTATGAAATACATATCGCCGAACCTTTGTTTTTTTAACTAAAATCTGGTAGGCATTGATGACCTTATCCGAGTCAAAATCCCAAACCCAATCATCATCGCTATCATTTTCAGTTTTGATATGTTTCGATTCTCGCTGTCCAGGTGGATCTTCATCTAACTGCGTGGTTTTGCGTTCTTTAGCCTCAAGCCTGTTTCCTTGCTGTTCTTTTGATTCCTCGGCACGCTTTCTTTTCTGACTTTCTCTATCAGCAGCAAGTTTTTTGGCATAGACTCTTTGAGCATCTTCATCGGCTTTTGCCATTGTAAGTTCATCAGTCATTTTAAACTTAAACATTAATAGATTTCTACGTGAACATATATGTCTTAAATATCTTTAATGACGTCACCGTCATAGCAAAAATGACGACAACTAACTTCATGACGTCAGCTGACACAGAAACATGACGTCACCTGATCCACAGACAGACACACAGACAGACAACTTATTTTTATATATATAGAAGAAGATAAGATGTCTATCTATATTCACAGGTTAGACACAGGGACACAAATACAATGGCGCGTAACTAATATGGCACATAACGACTTTCGCGCGCGGGAGGGCTTGGGGGGGGAAGCTAAGCTCCCCCACCAACTAGGTGTTGGGGTGGTGCGAAGCGCCATCCCAACAGCTAGTATAAAAATAAGTTGTATGTATTTTTGTGTTGAGGGTTTGCATATGACGTCTGAAAAATAAAGAAGAAAAAGAAAACTGAAAAAGGAAAAACGTAAAACACAGAAAAAAAAACAAAAAAAAAGAAAAAAACTAAAAAATAAAAAAAAAATTTAAAAAGAAAAACCGAAAAAGAAAAAACCTAAAGAAATAAAAAAAAAGAAAAAAGGTAAAAACTAAAATGAAAAAAAGCTAAAAAAAACTAAAAAAAAGCTAAAAAACTAAAAAAAGAAAAACTAAAAAAGAAAAATTAAAAAAGAAGAGAAAACATCTATATATATATAAACTGGGAATTGCACAAATATTTCAATATATTTTGACAATAGATTAAAGTAATTCGAAAACCTTAAAACAGATACCCAAAATTTTTAGGTTTATTATAAATTGTTGAGCTTTAGCATGCTTGGCACGTAAAGATTTTTCCAAGTGTCAATATGAGAATGAACACTGACAAATTGAAAAACTTTGAAAAAGATTTAAAAAGAAAAAAATTAAAGCATGTTTGTTTTTGTTTTTTTTTTTAAAAAGAAAAACCTAAAAAGAAACAAAAACTAAAAAAAAGAAAAAAAATAAGAAAGGAAAAAAACTAAAAAGGAAAAAAAATCCAAAAAAAACTAAAAAAGCTACAAAACTAAAAATAGAAAAAACTGAAAAAGAAAATAATTAAAGCATGTTTGTTTTTTTGTATGTTTGAGGGTTTGCATATGACATCTGAAAAATAAAGAAGAAAATGAAAACTAAAAAATAAAGAAAAAGGTAAAAACTAAAAAAAAGAAAACTAAAATAAAAAGGGTAAAAAAGCTAAAAAGAAAAAAGCTAAAAAAGCTACAAAACTAAAAAAAGAAAAACTAAAAAAGAAAAAAAAAATTTAAAAAAGAAAAAATTAAAAAACAGAAAAATCTAAAATGCAAAAAAAAAGAAAAACTAAAAAAAGAATAATATAAAAAAGAAAAAACTAAAAAAGAAACAAACTAAAAAAAGAAAAAACTAAAAAAGAAAAAAATTAAAAAAGAAGCTATATCTATACATCTAAAAATAAGTTGTATATATGCATGTTTGTTTGTTTGTGGGTTTGTATGTGACGTCATTATAAGTATATAAGGCTTTGTAAATGACGTTATTATAAGATGACACTATAGACCGGGACACCGGGACACAAATGACGACCGGGACACTCAAAGAAAAATTGAAGACAGGGACACTGGGACACAAATGACAACCGGGACACCGGGACAGAGGGAATATAAATGACGACTGGGACAGTCAAAGAGAAATTACAGACTGGGATACCGGGACACAAATGACGACCGGGACACAGGGACACAACTACAACAGGGACTCCGGGGGGCACAGGTGGATATATAAATGACGACGGGGACTCAGGGAATGTTCGATTAGCAATCAACATCAACAAAGCTCAAGGGCAATCGTTACAAAAATGCTGTATAGATCTGAATACGGATTGTTTTCCCATGGACAATTATATGTTGCATGTTCAAGAGTAGGTAAACATGACAATCTATTTTATATGGACAGACAATGGGACAGCGAAGAATGTTGTATGTTCGCAAGTTTTACGTAGTTAAAAATATATATATATCCATCTATTTTCACAGGTGGGACACAGGGACACAACTACAATGGCGCGTAACTAATATGGCGCGTAACGACTTACGCGCACGGAGGGGCTTGGGGGGCGTGAAGCGCTCTCGCCAACAAGGTGTTGGGGTGGCGCGAAGCGCCACCCCATCAGCTAGTCTGTTCATAAAAAAATTCATTAAAATTCTAATCCTATGTTTCCAATCAAACCCCTCAGAAATCCCGATCTGCCACTGAATAAGGGAGTATAGATTGCTGTTGCTTCCTGGGGGGATTTTGCCCCCTAAAAATAAATTTGCACATTTTTACATCAGAGGTCGCTTATAATCAAACATTGGAAAGAGGCTTGGGTGGTATTTGGACTAAGGATAGCAAAAACTTTTTTTTCATTTTATAAAATTTGTGTGTTATTTTTCTGATATAGGGTACGTAACCCCATTTACCCCTCTGTTTATAATTGGTCACAAATTATTACCTTTCAAGGGAATGTACTGTAAGATGGCTGAATATTTTGTGCCAAAATGAAATTTTATGTGGTGAAATGCTGAATTTAGTTGCAATGACTATAAGATATACCAGTCATCGTCCCCTTGCGGGTCCCACCTTCTCCTCACAATCATCAATGATTACTCAGGGGATGCAGCTAAGTCCCTGCAACAAAAATAAAACTTTAAGCCAAAAATAACCAATTATTGTTTAAAAGGAAAACAAGAAAAACAATGGTTCCCCATTATTTGCCGTAAACTGTAACTTGTTTAAGATTTTTCTTGTAACGAGTGATTTGAAATTCTTAGGGATCCTGGAAAAATTGGAGAGTTTATCCAAACTAATCTGTTGGCATGGTGAACCCATTTTGGAGGAATTTATTTTTTCACTGGCCTGCTGAAACTTATTTTATTGAAACGATTTTATTTTTTCACTGGCCTGCTGAAACTTGATGTCACTATGCTTATTCAAACGTCATTGACGACATCGATTGACAAATTACGTCATTATTTTCTCTTGGCACAAGTTTTTCTAAGATCATTTTTGACCTTTTTTAATACAAAAGTTAAAAAGAGCAAAATAATTTGATAATTTCGGGCTGCAGATTTGGGTGTCCAAAGTTTTGATTAGTAGAATAATAAAAATAATACTTTCAAAATTCTTTATCATTCGTTCGTCACATAATAATTGCTATTTAAAAAAAATTCCATTCATCAAAATTCTATAAATTTAAAGTGAAAAAGGAGAGAATGACAGTATTTGCTCTTTGTAAATGCTTCTTGAAAACGAATATTTTTATAAAAAAAATTAATCAGCATGTAAAGTATGCCAGTGATGCACAATTTATTCTTGAATACTCATCAGTAATCCAGAGTGCTGGGCTTTCTGTAGATGAAACATTGAAACAAGTTAAAGATGAAGTTGCTAGAAGGAAGAATGTTTTTAATAACAACAAGAAGCGAACTGAGGAAATTAAGATAAAATATAAACGTTTGCATCCAGAAATATTTAAATTACAGGAAAACTATTTTCATGAAAAATTCATTAAAGTTACTAAGTTGGTGTCCAACTCATCCCCTGACCAATTGGCTTTGCAGTTGGAAGGAAATAAGCAAAAAAGATACTATTCGTTTCCTGTATTTTCTAATAAATTCTGTGACCTTCTCTTAGAAGAATTGAAGAACTTTGAAAATGCTGACGTCCCCAAAGGAAGGCCTAATAGTATGAACAAATATGGCGTGCTTTTGGATGAGCTTGGATTCAATGAAGAATTTTTGAATGCTTTTAGGACAGAATATCTTCAACCAATTGCTGTCAAACTTTTTCCAGAATATGTTCTTGACGGACTCGATACCCATAAAGCATTCGTTGTTAAGTATAAAATCGGCGAGGATGTGGACCTCGGATGGCACCATGATAACGCTGAGGTGACTTTAAATATTGCTCTAAATGAGGGTTTCGATGAAGGAAGTCTTTATATTGGCCCAATGGCTGGAGAAGGAAAAAGTGTTACTGTTTCAGAAAGCACAGTTGCAGAATACAGTCATAAGAAAGGATGGGGTCTACTGCACAGAGGTCTTCAAATGCATGGTGCTATGCCAATCGAGCATGGAGAAAGGTACAATATGATAATATGGGCTCGTTCATCATCAGTTCGGAATCACAATTGTCCAATGTGTATGAAGAAACCGGATTTGGAACCTGTTGATGTCGGCTGGGGAGACGGCTTCACTATGTGTACCAGTTAGGCTGTGTAACAATATTTTTTTTTTCAAGTTCTTGCTGTCGGCACCTGAGTAATTATTATATGATAATTTTGTTTATACATAAGAGGTATATTGAAGCCACGTCGAATGGGAGTACGCCAGAAATTTTAGCACTTTTGTTAATTTAAAGGCATATTACCTTTTTCTTTTATCCAATAAATTTCTATTTATTGTTGTGTCATCTCTCATAAACCGTTTAAAATATGGAACGTGAAGAAACTCAAATTTTGACTGAGGCCAAATGCGATGCAACTGACCTTTGTGAAGAATCAGTAGAGTCTACAGGAGCTAGAAATGCCATTGAACAGGATATAAATACTCTTGACAAGCAAATAGCATTACTTAACAAACGATATTCTGAGAATGTTGACAAACAACAAAACGACGTTAGCCATTCTGCTGCGAAAGATGGCGAAAGCACAGAAAGAACTAAAAGACGCAGACACCGAAGGTAAAGGACTAATAAGGCGAGTTGTGTTGATTCTAACACTGATAAAGCACCTGATAGAACAGGTAACGTGGAAACCTGTATTTTGAAGGAGGTCAAACGAGATGTCATTGTTGGGGGTCATCCTTGTATAGAAAGAGTTTCACAGGGCCGGAGCACAAAATGTTATGGATCAACAAGATCAAGAAAATCTGGTAAAGACGGATCCTCGTAAAAATTTAGAAAGCTTGCCGGAAAGAAAGCATAACGCCGAATATGCAATTAGCCTTTACAGAGGCAGAGGGGCTACAAATAGTGACACCTGTGGGAGGGGATATATGCGTGGCATAAACAGAAGCCGAGGACAATCATTTAATTCTAATAAAAAAAGAGGCAGTACGTATGATGGTGATAAAGGCAGAAGAGGATCACACTTCAACAGAGGTGGAAGAACATCTGACGACAGAGGTAGAGGAAGGCCCGACTTTAACAGAGGTAGAGGAATATCTGACAACAGAGGTAGAGGAAGGGCCGACTTTAACGGAGGTAGAGGAATATCTGATGACAGAGGTAGAGAAACGTCTGAATTTAACAGCGATAGAGGAAGGCCAAGTTTTAACCGAGGTCATGGAAGGTCTGAGTTTGGCAGAGACAGCGAAAGAAAATACTTTAACAGTGGCAGTGGAAGGCCAGGTTTTAACAGAAGAAAAGGAAGAAGAAGCAGCTATGTGACAAACGGAGGCAATGCAAGCTACGCTCAAAGCAATCTATATATATAAAAATAAGTTGTTTATGGGTCTGTTGAGTGACGTCATGTCATCATGTCGTCATGAAGTTAGTTGTCGTCATGTTTGTTATGACGATGACGTCATTAAAGGTATTTAAGAAAATCGTTCAAAGACAAATTTTTAATTGTAAGAAGATCGTGGACGGAAAAATGTTTAATTGTAAAAAGACTGAAGAACCTACAATGGCAACAGCCGAGGAAGCTGCTCAAAAGACAAATTTTTAATTGTAAGAAGATAGTGGACGGAAAAATGTTTAATTGTAAAATGACCGAAGAACCTACAATGGCAACAGCCGAGGAAGCTGCTCAAAGAGTCTATGCCAAAAACTTGCGGCTGATAGAGGAAGTAAGAAAAGAAAGCGTGCCGAGGAATAACAAGAACAGCAAGAGAACAGGCTTGCGGCTGGTAGAGAAAGTAAGAACAGAAAGCGTGCTGAGGAATCACAATATATATGTATAAATATATATATATATATATATATATATATATATATATATATATATATATATATATATATAAACTAGCTGTTGGGGTGGGGCGCTTCGCGCCCCCCCCCCCCAAGCCCCCCCGCGCACGTAAGTCGTTACGCGCCATATTAGTTGTATCCCTATGTCCCACCTGTGAATAGATATATATATATATATATATATATATATATATATATATATATATATATATATATATATATATACATATATATATATACTAGCTGTTGGGGTGGCGCTTCGCGCCATCCCAACACCTAGTTGGTGGGGCGCTTCGCGCCCCCCAAGCCCCCCCGCGCGCGTAAGTCGTTACGCGCCATCGTAGTTGTGTCCCTGTGTCCCACCTGTGAATATAGATAGATTTATATATGTGTTTCAAACTACGTAAAAATTGCGAATATACAACATTTTTGGCTTTCCCACTACTGGGAGCTTTCCGTTTCCAATTGCCAGCAATTGATCTGAAAATGTTTGACCAGAGTCATCGTTTTGCAATCGGGCACGCATATTTGTAGTTAATTTTAATATTTTTACGTGTGCCCATAAATTAGAATTTTTCAGGCAAGCATTCATTTCGTCTGCAGGAGCTAAACTACGTAAAAATTGCGAATATACAACATTCTTGGCTTTCCCATTGTCTGTGCATATACAAAGCCGTATGTACTAATAATGACGTCATATGCAAACGCTCTTTTTACAAACAAACAAACATGCATACACACAACTCGTTTTTATATAGATAGATAGATAGATAGATACAATACAAATTAACTGCGTAAAACTTGCGAATATACAACATTTTTCGCTGTCAAATTGTCGCTGCTTATAAATAGATTGTCAGGTTTACCGACCCTCGAACATGCAACGCACAATTGTCCATGGGAAAAACAATCAGTATTAAGATCTATACCACATTTTTCTAATGATTGACCTTGAGCTTTGTTAATGGTGATTGCAAATGCTAATCGAATTGGGAATTGCAATCTTTTAAATTGAAAAGGCAGATCCGTTGGAATCATGGGAATGCGAGGAATAAGAACAGCCTCACCCTCAAAAGGCCCTGTCAAGATTGTGGCCTCTATTAGGTTTTCCATTGTTTTTTTTTACGGCAAGTCGCGTGCCATTGCAAAGCTTTGGTGGGTTGATATTTCTTAGAAGTATTATTGGTACGCCTATTTTTAGTTGTAGCACGTGTGGTAGAAACCCTGAAAGATCTATGGAATTTAAAAATTCAGATGGATAATTAACCGCTTCATTTGGTTCCAAAACTGTGTCGACTGACTTGTAAAGGACTGCCTGGTCTCGAATCTTGGTCAAAACAATATTGTTGATTTCGTGGACGTCTATATTTTTGGGTGCGAGAATCGCTCTTTCACTTAGCCATTTATTATTTTTATAATTTTTTAGAATATTCGGAAATACTTTTTCAATCAATTCATTTTTGGACGTCACTAAATTACAGAAATCAGCAGGTAGTTGTATACGTCCTGAAATTGAGTCTATCGTATCATAAATGTCTTTTTGTTCCGACATTAACTTGGAAATGTTATTTTGTACATACGACAATAGATCATTCGTACTGTAACTTTTTTCACGATCCAATTCTACACATGTCGAAACAGCAGCGATACAGTTAGGTGAAGGCATTCCCAAATCCTGAAGAGGTTTGTTTGCCATATGTACGCACAAATCTTCTATAATAACTAAAGTGTATCTATAAATTTCTGATGTAAAATCAAAAGTCATATCTGACGTCTCTAACTGTTTTCGATGGAGTATATCTTCGGACATTTTTGACTTATATTTTTCCCATAACTCTGTAGGAGCTGATGGAGAGCAAGTTGTTAAAATGATGCCAAACAATGCACGAATTTGACTTGGGGTTGACGTTTCGCACTAATGGGGAATATGGAACAACCCACTGGTTATCTACTTCGATGGTGGTACCGTTGCCATTGTAGGTTCTTCAGTCATTTTACAATTAGAAATTTCTCTTTCAACGGTCTTCTTACAATTAAAAATTTGTCTTTGAACGATATTCTTAAATACCTGTGTCCTGGTCGTCATTTATATTCCCTGTGTCCCGGTCGTCATTTGTTTCCCGGTATCCCAGTCTGTAATTTCTCTTTGAGTGTCCCGGTCGTTATTTATATTCCCTCTGTCCCGGTCGTCATTTGTGTCCCGGTCTGTAATTTCTCTTTGAGTGTTTTTTCTTTTTAGTATTTTTTAGTTTTTTACATTTTTTCTTTTTTCAGTTTTCTTTTTCTTCTTTATTTTTCAGCTTCACTATGAAATACATATCGCCGAACCTTTGTTTTTTTAACTAAAATCTGGTAGGCATTGATGACCTTATCCAAGTCAAAATCCCAAACCCAATCATCATCGCTATCATTTTCAGTTTTGATATGTTTTGACTCTCGCTGTCCAGGTGGATCTTCATCTAACTGCGCGGTTTTGCGTTCTTTAGCCTCAAGCCTGTTTCCTTGCTGTTCTTTTGATTCCTCGGCACGCTTTCTTTTCTGACTTTCTCTATCAGCAGCAAGTTTTTTGGCATAGACTCTTTGAGCATCTTCATCGGCTTTTGCCATTGTAAGTTCATCAGTCATTTTAAACTTAAACATTAATAGATTTCTACGTCAACATATATGTCTTAAATATCTTTAATGACGTCACCGTCATAGCAAAAATGACGACAACTAACTTCATGACGTCAGCCGACACAGAAACATGACGTCACCTGATCCACAGACAGACACACAGACAGACAACTTATTTTTATATATATAGATTCTTTGCTGTACTATTGTCTGTCCATATAAATAGATTGTCAGGTTTACCAACTCTTGAACATGCAACATAATAATTGTCCATGGGAAAACAATCCGTATTCATATCTATACCGCATTTTTCTAACGATTGCCCTTGAGCTTTGTTGATGGTGATTGCTAATCGAACATTCTCTGTGTCCCCGTCGTCATTTAAATATCCCCCTGTGCCCCCGGCGTCCCCGTTGTAGTTGTGTCCCTGTGTCCAGGTCGTCATTTATATTCCCTGTGTCCCGGTCGTCATTTGTGTCCCGGTATCCCAGGCTGTACTTTCTCTTTGAGTGTCCCGGTCGTCATTTATATAGATATATAGATACAGTTTCATTTCAGTTTCTTTTCTTTTTTAGTTTTTTCTTTTCTTAGTTTTTTTCTTTTTTAGTTTTCCTTTTTTAAGTTTCTTCTTTTTATTGATTTGCTTTCTTCAATTTGTCAATTTTCATTCTAACATTGACACTTGGAAAAATCTTTACGTGCCAAGCAAGCTAAAGCTCCAACAATTTATAATAAACCTCAAAATTTTGGGTATCTGTTTTAAGGTTTTCGAATTACCTTAATCTTTTGTCAAAATATATTGAAATATTTGTGCAATTCCCAGTTTTTTTAGTTGTTTAGCTTTTTTTAGTTTTTTTTCTTTTTAGTTTTTTTATTTTTTAGTTTTATTTTTAGTTTTTTACCATTTTTCTTTTTTCAGTTTTCTTTTTCTTCTTTATTTTTCAGACGTTATATGCAAACCCTAAATACAAAAATACATACAACTTATTTTTATATATAGATAAGATATAATCTGGCGTAACAGACATAGTGTAACAGACATAAAAGACAGACAACTTATTTTTATATATATAGATTTTTATATATATAGATACAGTTTCTTCTTTAGTTTTTTTTCTTTTTTAGTTTTTTCTTTTTTTTCAGTTTCTTCTTTTTATTGATTTGTTTTCTTCAATTTGTCAATGTTCATTCTAACATTGACACTTGGAAAAATCTTTACGTGCCAAGCATGCTAGAGCTCCAACAATTTATATTAAACCTCAAATTTGGGGTATCTGTTTTAAGATTTTCGAATTACTTTAATCTATTGTCAAAATATATTGAAATATTTGTGCAATTCCCAGTTTTTTTTAGTTTTTTCTTTTTTTTAGTTTTTTAGCTTTTTTCAGTTTTTTTTTTAGTTTTTTTCTTTTTTTAATTTTTTTAATTTTTAGTTTTTTTTTTAGTTTTTTCTTTTTAGTTTTTTTTTTAAGTTTTTTACCATTTTTCTTTTTTCGAATTACTTTAATCTATTGTCAAAATATTTCGAAATATTTATGCAATTTTCAGTTTTTACATTCTAGTTTGTTTTCTTTTATATATATAGAAGATATAATCTGGCGTAACAGACAGACAACTTATTTTTATATATATAGATATATATATATATATAAATAAGTTGTTTGTGGGTTATGTCTGTCTGTCTGTCTTTCGAGTGACGTCGTGTTTGTCCGCATATGACGACTGAATTATTTCACACTAATACAAAAGAAGAAAAAAACTAAAAAAGGTAAAAACTACAAAAAAACTAAAAAGAAAAATAAAACTAAAAAAGCTAAAAAACTAAAAAAAAGGTAAAAAACTAAAAACTAAAAAAAAAAACAGAAAAAACTAAAAAAAGGCAAAAACTACAAAAAAAAACTAAAAACTAATAAAAAAACTAAAAAAGCTAAAAAACTAAAAAACTAAAAAAAGGTAAAAAAAAGGTAAAAAAAACTAAAAAAACTAAAAACTAAAAAAGAAAAAAACTAAAAAAAAGGAAAAAACTGAAAAATAAAAGAGAAAAAGAAAACTAAAAAAATATGAATAAAAATAAAAAAAATAAAAAAGATAAAAACTACAAAAAAACTAAAAAGAAAAAACGAAAAAAAACTAAAAAAGCTAAAAAAAAGGTAAAAACCAATAAAAAAAACTAAAAAGAAAAAAAGGAAAAAAAAACTAAAAATTTTTTTCATCATATAATATGACGTCTGAATTATTTCATCATATACCAATTCAAAAACGAATGTATTCAAGCCGATGTAGCTGAGTTGATAAGGCGTTATGTTCCAGGTTCTAGGTTCAAGAGGTTCCAGGTTCGAACTTTGGCTTTAGCATTAATATAAAAGAAGCAAAAATCTAAAGAAGGTAAAAACTACAAGAAAAAACTAAAAAGAAAAAAAAGAAAAAAATCTAGAAAAGCTTAAAAACTAAAAAAAACTAAAAAAAAGGTAAAAAACTAAAAAAAAACTAAAAAAAGGAAAAAACCATAAAATAAACTAAAAACTAATAAAAAAAACTAAAAAAAGCTAAAAACTAAAAAAACTAAAAAAAAACTAAAAAAGAAAAAAAAACTAAAAAAGGAAAAAAACTGAAAAATAAAGGAGAAAAAGAAAACTAAAAAATATAAATAAAAATAAATAAACTAAAAAGATAAAAACTTCAAAAAAACTAAAAAGAAAAAAACTAAAAAACCTAAAAAAAAGGTAAAAACCAATAAAAGAAAACTAAAAAGAAAAAAAGGGAAAAAATTAAAAATTTATTTCATCATATACCAATTCAAAAACGAATGTATACCGGGATGACGACCGGGACACAGGGAATATAAATGACGACCGGGACGCAGGGACACAACTACAACGGTGACGCCAGGGGCACAGGGGGGATATATAAATGACGACGGGGTGTGTCCCCGTCGGATTCGAGGCAATGTTCGATTAGCAATCACCATCAACAAAGCTCAAGGGCAATCATTAGAATCATGAGGTATAGATCTGAATATGGATTGTTTTTCCCATGGACAATTATATGTAGCATGTTCAAGAGTCGGTAAACCTGACAATCTATTTATATGCACAGACAATGAGGCAGCGAAGAATGTTGTATATTCACAAGTCTTACGTCGTTAAAAACATAAATTGACTTTGCATCCAGTTGAACTTTATCCTTTTCAATCTTAGACATCGTGACGGATGAAAACTCGGAACAATCTATATATATAAAAATAAGTTGTCTGTGTGTGTGTGGGTCTGTCTGTCGGGTGACGTCATGTTTGTGTGTCGACTGACGTCATGTTTTCAACTGACGAAATTACAGACCGGGACATCGGGACACAAATGACGACCGGGACACCGGCACATAGGGAATATAAATGACGACACTCAAAGAGAAAGCGACCGGGACAAAAGGAATGTTCGATTAGCAATCAACAAAGCACCGGGACACAAATGACGACCGGGACACAGGGAGTATAAATGACGACCAGGACATAAGTAAAAAAAAACTAAAAAAACTAAAAAAAAGGTAAAAACTACAAAAAAAACTAAAAAGAAAAAAAACTTAAAACTAATAAAAAAAACTAAAAAATCTAAAAATCTAAATAAACTAAAAAAGAAAAAAAAAGAAAAAAGGAAAAAAATAAAGGAGAAAAACAAAACTAAAAAACGAATGTATATACAGACCGGGACACCGGGATACAAATGACGACAGAGACACAGGGAATATAAATGACGACCGGGACACAGGGACACAACTACAACGGGGACGCCGGGGGGCACAGGGGGATATAAATGACGACCGGGACACCGGGACACAAGAAATATAAATGACGCCCGGGACACTCAAAGAGAAATCACAGACTGGGACAACGGGACACAAATGACGACCGGGACACAGGGAATATAAATGACGACCGGGACACAGGGACAAAACTACAAAGGGGACGCCGGGGGGCACAGGGGGATATATAAATGACGATGGCGACACAGGGAATGGTCGATTAGCAATCACCATCAACAAAGCTCAAGGGCAATCATTAGAATCATGAGGTATAGATCTGAATACGGATTGTTTTCCCATGGACCATTATATGTTGCATGTTCAAGAGTCGGTAAACCTGACAATCTATTTATATGCACAGACAATGGGACAGCAAAGAATGTTGTATATTCGCAAGTTTTACGTAGTTAAAAACATATATATATATATATATATATATATATATATATATATATATATATATATATATATATATATATATATATATATATATATCACAGGTGGGACATAGGGACACAACTACAATGGCGCGTAACTAATATGGCGCGTAACGACTTACGCGCGCGGGGGGGCTTGGGGGGGGTGGGCGCGAAGCGCCCCCACCAACTAGCTGTTGGGGTGGCGCTTCACGCCCCCCAAGCCCCCCCCCCCGCGCGTAAGTCGTTACGCGCCATATTAGTTACGCACCATTGTAGTTGTGTCCCTGTGTCCCACCTGTGAATATATATATATATATATATATATATATATATATATATATATATATATATATATATATATATAATATATATATATATATATATATATATATATATATATATATATATATATATATATATATATATATATATATATATATATATATATATATATAAATATATATATATATATAAATAGATTGTCAGGTTTACTGATTTTTTGAACATGCAACATATAATTGTCCATGGGAAAAACAATCCGTATTCAGATCTATACCTCATTATTCTAATGATGTGTCCCTGTGTCCCGGTCGTCATTTATATTCCCTGTGTCCCGGTCGTCATTTGTGCCCCGGTCTGTAATTTCTATTCGAACAATCCCTGTGTCCCGGTCGGAAATTCTTTTGGGAAAAAAATGGAACAGGACAAGCCTTCTTGTGCCATTGAGGCCTTAATTAAATGTAATAGGGAACTTTTCCCTAACATGTTCAAGCTACTGAAAATATTTGCTTCTTTGCCAGTGACTATTGCAACTGCTAAGAGGACTTTTTCTACTCTGAGACGATTAAAGACGTACCCGAGAAACGCGTGTGGACAAGACAGACTAAGTGGACTTGGCTCTCATATATTTCCTCCGAAGCCATAAAATCTCAACAGAGGAAGTGATCGATGAATTCGCTGGAAAAAAGAACAGAAGAACGGATTTTGTCATTTAGATTTTGTAGTATTGTTGTATCGCTTTCTTAAGATACAATTACATGTTGTGCTAAACTATTTAAGTCTATTTCACAGTCAACAAATTTACAAGCAAAAATCTTCCCGTACTTGAAATTAAAAGGCAATAAGCTTCCAACTTTTAAATTATTATGCTCAAAGGAACAGATATGATATATTAATGACATTCTGATGTCTCAAACTCCTCTTATTTTTTAATCAAAATTCTCGAGTCAAACCATAGTTTTTGGGTCTATAAACTCTTAAGAGTTTAATTAAAAGTTCTAAACCGCCAAAAAAGCGTGATTTGACAGAAAATTTTTGAAAATTTCCGGGGAAGGACCATACCCACCAGGCCTTACCCCACCGTGCTTTAACCCCTCCCCCAAAACAAAATCTTGAGTAAGACCTTGTGCAGGCCTAAGTGCAGATCAATGTGCAGACTGAGTTCGATGTTTTTTTGCTGCCAAGCACTGTCAAGTATTTCCTTTTGTTTCTTGTCATTGTTGCTTATGACAAATTCTAAAACTATATTTAACACTCTTTTGCAGGACAAACATTGTGCTTTATACCTACCAATAAAGGAAATAATAGGGAATTGTCACGCTCTTTCCTTCTACAATATTGTTGACACCTGAAAAATCAAAAATTTCTATTTTCTTCATCTTTACCCTTCACAGCAATCATTATCTAATTCTGTTCTTTCTTCAATGTGTCTAGTCCATCTGTTTTCTGTTACAAAAAAGAAAGAAAAGTTCCATTTTTAACGTTGGCGATTTCATCAGAACCTATTATCTTTGCTATCGGCTAAGGAGTAAAATTTGACAAAAGTATAAATAAAAAATTATTTTATTAACAATAGAAATGCACACAACTCATTAGCAACTACGCTCATTAGCACAGTTAATGTTAAGTCATGGAGTCATCATAAAAAGAATGTTGACAATTGAGGAACTAGATTCTTTATATTAGACTGCATAATAGTATATAAACAACTTTTAGATTTTCATGAACAATTCAAAACCATCATAAAACTAATTATGAATAATCATAATTAAATAATTTCTAAATTTAAAATAATATTTAATTTATGCTAATAGTCCCCCCCCCCCATCTTCTTTCCCGGTTAAAGTCTATTGTATGAGACAAGCACGCACACAGGGAAAACTTGGAAGCTCGAACCTCTCTTCTTCCAAATTTTACAGTTTTCGAAGCATTCCAAATTGTATCTTAGAATCTTCAGACTATCGCTATTTAGACGAATTTGCCCACCCCAACCCCACCGCGAAGCTACGTTTCAGTGTGTGCACTTGTATCAATATAATTTAAACGGTAACACATTCTAGCAAAAATTTATCAATAATTTTTATAAACATCGAGATGTGGCACAGAGCAAGAAATTTCCCGATTGCTTTTCTCTGCAAGAAAATAATTATCTCTTTCTTGTCTCCGTTTTATAAGTTTAAACTTTGCCATTAGTATTTGCAAAGTCCTTAGATTATATTATGAATACTGGCGTCAATTCAGGGAAAATTAGAAGGGGAGTGGGGCAAATTAGTTGTTTTTTATTTTTTGACTGAACATACTTTAAAAAAGAAATTTTCAATGCAAATACCCCGCAAAACTGCTATATTCATAATTTAGGAGGCACATGCCTCCCTCCAATCGATGCCACTGATTGTGAAAGGTTAAACATATTTTATTTTCAATCAGTAAATAATATACAAAAATAAATTCCATTAAAAAATCCTATAAAATCAAAATTCATCTGAAGGAAACGTAGAAAATAAAGAAGATGATAAACTCAGTAAAGTTTACATGGTTGTCAGAAGGCAGGAAGAGAAATATTCAGACGAGTTTTGAAAAAGACACCCCATTTAAGAATGAACTTTCCCCAAAACATCTGATGCAAATCATTTAAAAATAAATAACTGGACTTCAATTTTTTAAACTGTCGTAACAATTACCCTAATTTCTTCGAACTTTCTTAGAAGTTAAACAGTAATTACGCAGATAAATCTAAAGAACACAAGTTTACTCTTAAAAGACAGAAATACAAAGTCGGCTTTAATCCCAGTAATTGCATTATTGATAGCCAAACAATAACATTAATCAATAATACAAGAACATTTGTAAAACCCCAAAAAGATATTTTTAAACAAGTGAAAGTGTATGAACAGTTAAAATAGTTTATATTGAAAGCGAGCCTTTTCATTAAGCAAAAATTTCTGCACATTTTATAGCCCGATCAAGTTTAGTATTAGATACTCTGGTAAAAGAAATTTACACACAACATGATTTTTATAAGTTTGATGAGAGCACAAATGATTAGCGGCGTCTGTTTGGCCCAAAATAAAATTGGGGGAGAGGAACTCAAATGGAGTTCAAATGGAGAGGAACTCAAATGGAGGCAAACTAGATGTTGTTAAGTCTCATAGAAAAACATCACCAAAATTTTAGGAGATACAAAACAATTTTTCATGTAAGAATTAAAATAATAAAAAGGAGGAGGGTTTTTGGGCTCAAATTACTCCACATCTTAGAATATACATGATAAAAGTACACAAATGAGCGTCTCAAATGGTCCTATGGGGAGGGGATATTCTAGTTATAATCCTTGAATATCAGGAAAGAGGCCAAAACCCCTAAATGAGAAAGAATCTGCGAATTACATTGCTTAGAGGCTTTAACACATTACAGAAAAAGAGGACAATTGCTGGTATATAGAGACACACCGACTCCTCCTCCCCGTCCTATATGTCTTCTGAATACTTCTCTATAGATAGGTACGTTCCGCCTTAAGATGAAGTCAGTCATGCAAATATCAGCAAATTTATTACGCGCTATTTCTGAACTGGACGAACGTTCAAGAGGAAATATGTATCCTTATCATCCACGGGCACTTGCATGGTAACCATAATTAGGTTTATTTCTTTCATCTTCACATGAAAACTTTTACAAGCGCATAAATTTAAGTTTTCACTCCTTAGTAAGTGCAAATAAGGACATGCAAGTAAAAAACACTAGCATTTCACTTCAATAAATTACAAACTTTACAAATATACAGAAAAGAGAAAACACAGAAACAGTAACGAGAAAATTGTTATAACATTATGAGATCAAAACATAAACTATAAATAAAATGAATTTTACACGCAAATGTACATAGTTAATATCACATTGCTAAGATTTTTGAACTCCTCATGTCTTGGGCAAGTTGTCAGAGTTTGGCGAAGACAGAGCTGTTGGTAAAGCTGGGACGACTATTGGCAACAATGTACGAGCACAAACAATTTCTGAAAAAGATATTAAGTCTCATTAAACTAAATACCAAAAAGTAACATCACCATATGTACCGATTAAGAAACTGGGGTGAAGTAAAATTATTCAACGGATTCATGTGTTAATTGAGCTGAGAAAATTAATGTTAATAAATATTGTTATTAAATATTTTATTAAATATTAAATGTTAATAAATATTGTTAATAACACAATTCATGTGTTAATGTGTTGAGAAAAAAGATTCCAAGAAACGAGAGCTCAGGGTTTCCGAGGCAGAATCCCCACATTTCCTTACTAGGTACAACACACAATCATGGGGTACATTTAGAAATCTTCGCACTGAAAATTAAACTAAATAATGAAATGCCAATGAAAGGCATTTTCCCAATTCTAGAGGGGGCAAAAATCTAGGGGGTTATCCCTGTCCCTTCGATTGATGTCCCGAATTTGAAACGCTTCCAACCCCCTTATTGCAAACAATGAGAAAGAGTATATTCACGCAAGTGAATAACAAAATTATGAAACAAATTAGATGAAACTTAGTTCTTCAAATAGTCCCCAAGCGTGAAAAAACAAAGAAACAGAGAGTAAGCGTATACAAGTATTGTGACAAAAAGAAACATTTTTCTCTTTTTACTGGCTTAAAGTTTTCTAAAAAAAAAAAAAAAAAAGAAAATACATTTAGCCTTCTTTTTACCGGCTAAAACATAAAAAAAAAAAATATCTATCCTTCTTTTTAGTGGCTAAAAATTTTCTGAAAAAACGCATTTACGTTTAGATTAATTTTTATTGGTTAAACATTTGACACACAAACTACACGTATCAACATAAGCTCAACTAATCTTGCTAGAAATATGACAATTTACGCATAGTATTTTTTGAGTCGTGGAAATGGACAGGCTATAAAATTCCCCCCCCCAAAAAAAATGAAATGTGATGTCTTTATAACAAGCGCACGAGGGCCGTAGGTGCGAGCGATAGGAGCAAGGCGACAAAAAGCTGGTGAAGATAGTTCTCCTGTTAGTTACAGTTACATGGCTCCCATTAACTAAATTTATTTGATCCAAATTTTTTTTTGATCCAAAGAGTTTAAAAAGATTTTAGTATCAGTGTCTTTCATGAGGGAACTTTATAGCATCTTAAAATAACAAAAAACGTATTCAAGATCGTCCCATATATCCTTTTTTTTCTTTAATAAGTGTTTTAAGCTCCATAAAACTGTGATCTATGACCTATTCTCTAAAATTAAGTTTGCTAAAGATAATCCAAAATATTACCTAGTATACATCAAAGAAGAAAAGAGGAAAATAACGACGTTCTATCTTTATGTGTTGTGAAAGTATAACATTTTGAATAACATAATTCATATTCCGAAAATGTATTAGTCACACTCAACGATAATTCTAAAATATTCCCTTGCAGAACTCTTGTTGATTGCGTACAATACAAAACACCGAAAATATCTGGAGACAGTTTTATGGCATAACAATTTAAAAGCAAGGTATTAAATTCAAGCTTAGCAATGGAACCGACCAGAATAAAATAGCGCCCTTAAAATAACATAAAACTAGACTTAAAACAATACTTAAGGCTTTTTGTCACTCGTCATGTAATTGACATGAACTCGACAATTTATCGCAAAACCAAGATACAATACTGCAATAAAACCTGACCAAATCAAAGCCATTGCCTGCTTAACGTGCATGTGCACAAACTGAGTTCAGAAATAAGAAGTAATAACAGCGGCAGTATAATAAGAAATTTCAAACGAGACTTAATTTTGTTATCTCCAAAAGATTTGGAGATGGACTAAAAAGTTTCAGCAGTCGAAAGGGGGTTTAGAGGGGTTAATGACTACAAACACTGACTAAAAAGCGTCATTTATGAGAGAGAAAAATATCACGAATATCAACCAAAAAAGCAAGATATTTGAAAATTGGCCATTCCTCCATTGTCTTAATCGACTTATTTTTCTAAACTGGTATCAAAAATTCTAGCACGGTTATGACTAAAAGGTTTTCAAAAAAAAATATTCGTCTCATGAGGTTATTAATTTACAAAACAAAAAAGACAAAGAAATTTTAGGTTGTTTTATAGTCATGACTGTAAAAACTAAATTTGGTACATAAAACCACTAGTCCGAAACCAAGCTCCTAAAGCAGCTTCGTTTCGCTTTTTATGTCAACCAATTCTTGTCTCCTCACAACTGTTGGTCTGGTAGCATCTGCTAGTCGCAAAAGTTGCAGCTTCTTCTAGTGGACCGCCAATTCAGCTTCGTTAGCCACACAACAAATTACACTCTTAGTTCTACCACTCGCCGAAATCCATTAGAATCAGAATGGAAAATATCAAATCCCCAAATCACAAATGAGGAAAATGTAGCAATGACAATTGGCTTTATAACAATTATGTGCTTTATCTTTATATACAGAACTTGCTGAATTGACGCTGATAATATGACTAACGTGGAGCAGCTCTATTTTTGACAGAAACTACGATGTTCGTGACACTACTTTTTAATAACCCTGTCGAAGAGTTTGGTCGCAAAGGAGTAATCCTATGGAGAACTATCCTCAGAGGGCTGGCAGCTATGATTAATCACTAGTAAAGGAATTGCAATTCACAATAATAATAAAATAATACGCATTGAAAAAGCCGAGTTCAACTTTACTAAATTCCACAAGCTTGTCAAGTGTCAAAAATAGGATAATAAAAGATATTTTCGAGATTGGATTGAATTACCAGTGAAGCCATAAATACAAAATAGGTAGGAAAAATACCTATTTAACCGCACCTCAAAAGAGCAGCTGTTTTATTACCATGGTTTTTACAGTGATCTCGACTTTTATATCATGGTGTAATTCAAAAGATTACACAGTAAGTGTCAAGGCAAAAGAAACAACTAAAGAGATCCAAAAAGGTTCTCGCCTTTTCAAAGAAAAAAATCTAACTGCTGAAGCTAGGTCTGTTTTCGCCACTCTTCTGTTCGAAAGCTTGGTTCTATATGTGTTTATGATGTGCCACAAAACACGTTTTATAAGATGCCATGATAAAAAAAAAGTGAGATGGAACTAGTATTTTGAGCGGTTGTACAATTTTAATATCAGAATGGTGCTGAGATTCTTGTTTTGTGCTTTTCGGCCATTAGTCTGCGGCCAAACAAAAAACAGGCGATCTCCAGATGGGGTAGAGGAGGGTCACAAGAAAGTAGTCAAATGGGAACTTGTACCACACGGCCAGAACTTTGAATAGATCGGAGGGGAGGAAAAGTGTGGGCATTAGTGGTGCAGCGAGTTGTTCGCAGAAGTAGCAGTGGTATAACAGCACTGGGACTATTGTTATTTTATAACTTCGAATTAAAGGACTCAATTTGCTTAATCAGTAATACCAGCCATCTGCATCAATGAAACCAATACTTGAAAATATCAGTCAATCCTTCAAAATGACACAACCAATAAAGCGAACATTTATCATACTTTAGCTAAAATTATATATTTTTCCATGGATTCTGTTATATTTGCAAAATATATTTGATTTGCGCCACTTCATAAAAACCTGTGTGATATCGCGGTATTGCATTTTTTGATTATGGCGCTGGATGTTAGACACCCTTCCACAGTTAGGAGGGGGGCTATTGGTCATTACCCCGACCCGTAATGGTCAGGATCGTACAATGGGAATTTATGTTGGTAGAACCGCATAATGGAGGGACCGAATTAGGTCGAAACAATCATGAACAAACCAATTAAGACATGGAATTAAAAGTGAATGTTGAAACAATTACAACATCACGGTATTCCAAGGGATACCCCTATGCCCCAACAAACTTTCTAGGTCGCTCACGTAGGCTAGTAATACACCGTCCCATCTTTTTCTATGTAGAGGCTATAAGCTCACCGAAAGCGGCCGTCGTTTTGAAAACTTAAAATGCCACTTGATAAATGAATGCAATAAGAGCTGAAACGAAGAACAATAAGCCCTGATTTTCAAAGCACTATTTAGTCTCTTAGAAGAAAGTAGGGGATTCTTACATAAGTTCTGAAAGAACAACCCTTCTCTGAAGATAGCAAAGCTTTGAAAATGGGCTATTCAAAGCAACAACAAATTGATTCCTTTCCACGTGATGTTAATTCCTTTGAAAAGGACGAACTGAACTTTAGTAGCGCGAATTTACGAAAATTAGAAAATGAAGCATTTTTATCAGAAAACAGAATTTGCCGTTCAGTTTATCATATTGACATAGAAAATGAGACTATATAAATCAGCTATACTTCAACTACCAAATTTTTCGCACAGCTATAAAACAGGGTTCTGATGTTGAATATATGGATCATTTACGTACACAAAAGTTAGTCTCCCTTATCAATAATAGACTACTTTCTCTAAAATTTCCCTGTTTTCGAATCCTCTAACAACAAAATGTTACAAATTTTTTGAAATACATTGATTCCGCCATTCTCGCAGTTTAAACTAAAACGTCTCAATGATTAAACTTGTTACTAAAAATCACAAGTTACAACATTTTATATAAATTAACTAAATATGGTTCTCACCAATGTCTTATTTGTGAAAGAACTGCGAAGTACCAAATCAAAACGAGTTTCAAACAGAAACTAGTTTTGAGCAGTTGTAGTGTCGACGTTGCGTTCAAAATGATAGCAAATCGTTTGTTTTAAAATAAAATTTATAGAAAAAAAGGAGATATCTAGAAATTTTGAAGAGACCACGCTACTTACGTATTATAGCAACCACACTGTTGTTCTCACCCTGTTGCAAAACCGGTTTCTCTGTGTGAACTCGGGGATAATTAGCTTAGCCTAAGTGAGATAAGCTACGTTGTAGATATATTTTAATTAAATAATATATAAGAACCGAAATCACTAATCGATATAGCAGAAGCAAAGTCAGATACGGTGCGTTTAATTCAAGACCCCTTACAACAAAGACATTGTTTTGATATTGGATGGCCAAGGAAAGGACTGGTTCACTTGCCTCATTAATTTGTCATGTCTTTCCTCAGAATAAACAGCAATTTATTAAAAAAAAGTAACAGACACCTTATAATAAGCAATTGATAAAACCGATGAATCACGTGGTCCAAAATAACATAAAAGGCAAAATAATGAAAACGCTTATCATCTATATTTTCACAGTAAAGATCCAAATCTATAGGTTTCATTATTCCTTTGTTGCATTGAATCAGGTAAAAAGGACAAAAAGAATTGATTACCACAACATGCAGCCTAAACAGAAGTTAAAAAAGAAGATCATACAATATGCAGGTTTGATACCTGAATTAAAATACTTCGAAATGGCGTTGACTAGACTGGCGCAACAATGGAACTTCACTGATAAATCATAGACGCGTCAGTGATATACTGACACGCCACAAGATTGCATTTTAGTTCAAATTAGTATCTAAATTAATATACTTATAAAATAAAATAAGCAAAAAATTGGTAGGACTAAACCATTCTGACAAAAGCGCGAGTTGGCGTGTTAACTAATTCAAATCAAAATCCAAAGAATTTGCATTGTGGGTATTAAGTCTAGGAAGGAAATGTAGTAATAAAAGGAGCAAGAGATTTTAACAAAATAAGAAATAGAAATAACGTAAAATAGAATAATTATTTTACTTCTTACTCACGTTATTATTTAATAATGCAAACAAAGTTGCCAGTAAGGCCGTATCCAGGAGGGGGTTTCATAGTCTGACCCCCCCCCCCCAAAAAAATAAAAACAATTGTACGACTCATAAAAACGTTGAATGAGTGTGATTAATAATTATTTCATAGATATAAATAAATACCTTGCATTTAATTTTCTTTTAATTTTATTTATTTTTTATATTTTGGTTTTGTGTTGGTACTTACATACGTTGTGAAAATTCTTCTTCCATCCCATCTTATTTCAAATTTCCGTTCAAGCCAAAAAAATAAGTTTTTTTTTAATTTTACCCTAGGCTAACTTTGAACATCCATTTACTGTTTTAAGAGGTAGAGTTAAGAGAAAGAGTCAAACTTTAGCGTAAAGAGCGGGGTGTTGAAGAGGAAAAGCCCCTTTCATATACGGAGTAATTTCATATAAGAAAGTATGCGCATATTGCCTTTTCGTCAGTTGTACATCCCCCTCATCATTCCCTGAAAGTTTCCACTTAATATTCTTAAGCCATTTATAAAATTAAAAATCTTTATTTTGATCTGAATGTTTCTATGTCTTATAATATCAGAAAAAAACGTTATAACCGAGATTACCGAAAAAAAAATGAATTCAATTCAAAGAAGATGCCTGCAGTATACTGATATGCTGCAGTATTGAACTAGCTCTCAAAGGGATTACACCTGTTTGAAATTTTGAATTGTTTGAACTTGATTCCTTAGCCATGAATTAATTCAGCGACTACAGAAATTGTGCAATCCTTGAATTTATCACACAATCAGATTTTTGGCGTTTTGAATTAAGAAAATTAGATACGATAGCCAAGTGTGGTGTGTAGAGAAAATTGGATATAATTTGCCTGCGCGTTAATTACGCTGTTTAGTGTAGAGAAGGATTAGCAGTTGGGCCGACCTCGCACAGTTTGGACTGATTTTTCACTTGGATACATTAGTGAGGCTCGGCCCTCACGGAAAGATAAGTTTCTTTCACTTTATAATCTTTCATTTACTAGGCAAGAATCCTGCAAACATTAAAATCGGTGATTTATTCCTAGCCAAATTTGCGGGCTATCCCCTCTGGCCAATTCGAATCCTAGAGGTAATGACGACGAATACCGGAGACTGCAAATTTGCTGTTTTTTGCTACGGCAAAAAAGGGGCTGTTCCCTCTTCAACGCCCTGCTCTTTACGCTGAAGTTTGACTCTTTCTCTCAACTCTAATTTTTAAAACAGTATAAACTTTAGCGTAAAGAGCAGGGCGTTGAAGAGGGAACAGCCCCTTTCATATACGGGGTAATTTCTGTTCGTTTTAAGTTTTAATGTTGCTCCTTACTTTCAGTTAAAAAAAACTTGTTTTTTTTTATCTATTTCGGTTAAAGAACCAATTTTCACTCGCAAATATATTTGGTTTAGAGCCATCAGAACTGCCGATTTTCTACACAAGTGGGATGTTATTACGTATTCTCTGAGGTTTCCTTAAGGGAAGGAAGGGGACTTTTACAAATTTTTTCCATGAGGAAATTCTTGATTTCACCCACTAGAATTCTAAGGCTGAGACTAGTTTTCGTTTGAGCTTATTTTTAAGCAAGAATAAACTCAAGAAAATGAGCTTCTTTAGTTAGAGGCACGGTCTACTGCAAATTAAATATTCAACATGGAACTTAAAAGAAAAAATAGTAGACAAATTCACCCTTCTAAATTCGTTAGGAAAATAGGATGAAAAAGATCTGACAGATGGAGACTGAGCGAAGATATCTTAGCAATTTGATATACGACTAGAAAAATCTTGGAAAAGGGAAAAAGGAAAAAGGAAATGGGAAAAAATATAAAATTAGGGGGAACCACTCCAGGAAAGAAATGAGAAAATCACAAAATACTTAAAGCTTCGCTGAAAGTTTCTTAAGTCTTATTATAGAAAGATACAATTCGATGCCAAGCTTAGATATGTCTCTAAAAATTCTGGCCAAGAAAAAATAACGAAGTTATAAAATCTTATGGGCGATAACTTTCTTCATATGGGCTTACCCATTTTGATTGACCACACTATATCATAATATCTAAATAAATAATATCCAAACATAAGTCACAAAATACATGCGATTTCGAATTACTAAGATTTTCTAGTCATGAAATATAAAACTATAAAGCTAATAAACACACTTAAATTATTATCCTAATTTTTCAAATATAATTTTACTTACCGCTTTCCATTAACTTTTGCGCACACAAATATACACACATAGTACGTAGAAGACAATATAATAGTACACGCTAATTAAACTAGTTACCCTGAGCCAACTTCATGTTCCCTCTGAAACAAGCGATTTTGGGACAAGCAAGCAGCAGCAACTTCCCCCAAAAGGACAATATACTTCCTTTCACCATATCGATATGGTAATCTTAGATCTATCGATCTAAGATCTATCGATCTATCGATCTTAGATCGATCGATCTTTCCATATCGATCTTAGATCTATCCATTCACTGAGCCACAGCTATAATATTCCTTAGACCTTAGTTCCTCCAGTGCCTCCAGAGGCACACAGGGCGTCAGTGAGTAGCCTGCAAATCTCTCTCAAATGGCCCGCTGTGCAGATGTCCTCCCACTCTGGGATGAGACTCGTCTGGAGGGCTCTTCTGTCACGCTCGTACGTTCTTCGCTGATAGATCCCTTCCGGTTGCCAGCGGAGGAGCATTTTAGGCAGTCTATGATCTGGCATACGGAGGATATGTCCAGCGTATCGCCATCTTGGTTGATTCACAATGTAGACAGTGTCTGATTGGCATTTGCGAGTATGGCTCTCGATGTTGCTGACAATGTCTCTCCACCTGATCCTTAGGATCCAACGAAGACACTTATTTTCAAAGGCGGTAAGACGTTTCTCCTGTATCGCAGCTAGCTTTAGATATATTACTTATTCTTTATGGGGGGGGGAAGGATCTAAACTTACTTAAAAAACAACAGAAAAATCATCCTTTTTTCAGTGTTTTTCAACCAATTTTCAATGAATTTTCAATCTAAAAAACAATGTACATCAAATTTCGGAAATATACTTCACCAGATGGACAGACCCAAATTGTAGGAGAGCAGAAAAAATAACATACTAAAAATTACAGAGGGAATATAAACCTCAAACCGTTTGCGAGAAAACAACATTCACTTTTCATAGTTTTCCACTACTACCTTAAATTAACGCCTCTCCTACTTTTACTGGGCCCTATAGGGAAAAAAATTAAATAAAATTAGCTTCATATAATGCAAAACAAGCCATTCCCATGATTAATTTTTTTTATCTCCTAAAAATCAGATAAGGCTCATAACAAACGGACAGTGGGAGAAGAATACGAAGTGTAAATCCAATTCAATTAAGTATATAGCCTATGAATAAAAACTTCTGATTTAAGTCTCCGTTTTCCAATTTATAAAAATTTGAGCTAGCTTATGAAGAGGAAATAGAATTTTCGAGAAATAAATTCAAGAAATGCTTGTATATGCAGGATGAAAAATTTCTTACAGCCGTACATTTTCCATCGATCTTTAAACGGTGTATTTATGAAAGAAATTTTAGTGACCAAAGCTAAGTCTTAAAATTATTATTTTTCTTCTCATGAATAATTTCTATTTTTCTGTATACGAGATGTACACACTTGGACCAATACATTTGTTAATTACTGTTAATTTTGTAATACATACCTGGACAATATTTGGATTCCGTGGAATCAAAATCACTTCGAAGGTCACTGCTGGATCCCATTTCACTTTTGCTTTGAAGTTTCCTTCTTCGTAAGAACGTGGCTGCGAATATCATAAAAATGATTAAACATATTCCCACCACAGTTACTAAAACAACCATCGCTTCTACTCGGGAGCCATCTTCAGTACTTTCTAATTTGTTTACTAGAGGTGCGGCTGGAGCTACCCGCTCGTCAGACGTAACCAAGGGTGCCTTACGTGTGTCGATTGTAAGTGATTCACTGCGCTCTTGCTGATTTACTAAGCTATTGACAAGTTCAACCTAAAAATGAAAGATAATTTTAACGTCTTAAAGTTCATCCATGCGTTAAAAAAGCGTTATATTAACTGTTATCATCCTTTTTTTAAAAAAAAAATAGTGCCATTAAATTAAATGGAATATTACACATGAAGATGGTACCTAGGCACTAAATATGAGTCTTTTTACGACACTGCCATAACAAGTGAACAATTCAATTAAACAACAACTGAAAAAGAATCTAAAAAATCAATTAAAGGAATAATGAGTTCCAGCAAGTGACATTTCAACAAATACTCATGATTTAACATTTTGTTATGAATTGATAAAAATACTGTTGATTTGAATTAACGTTAACTGGGAATCCCAGTCTGGGATTACATTATACCTGATTTAGGAATACCCTGAATAGCTTGTGCTGTTCTTGGCCATAAAATGGCTTAATTAAACTTGGATATTATGAAACAAAATAAATAAATGTCTAATAGTCAAGACTGCGTTTTAAGTTCGATGTACTAAATTTGA
Organism: Artemia franciscana; assembly: GCF_032884065.1. Taxonomy (NCBI): domain Eukaryota; kingdom Metazoa; phylum Arthropoda; class Branchiopoda; order Anostraca; family Artemiidae; genus Artemia; species Artemia franciscana. The sequence goes on from NC_088869.1 coordinate 41,640,468, forward strand.
AAACATACTTCTCGGTGTCTGATGAGTAATGAAAAAAATAATATATAATTCCCTGACCTTTCCCTTCTTCTTTCTATTTTCAATTATCCGTCTTAAAAGATAAAATATTACTTTTCCAAGCAATTTCGACTGTTTTATCAGGAAGAAGTTGTACCTCCTCAAGAAAAATAGGATTCGGTTTATTTTTACGAAAAAACAGCACAGCAGCGGAGGTCATTCCCAGTGACAAAAAAATTCCAAATAAGAGACTTTGTTTTTCTTTTAATGTTGGTACATATCGAATCCTTCAGAGAAGTAGACTAGAAACTCGTCAAGTAGGCATCGGTAGGAAAAAATCGGATGACCCTAGTCGAAAGAGTTATTCACTTACAGAAGGGTCGTACATAAGGGAAGAGGGTCTCCAGTTCTATGTCCCCCTCCCCGATAAATACCAGACTTTTATAACCTATAACTTCTGTTATTTTTGAATAAAATTTACGAGCTTTTCTTCTTTGGGTATGTAGCCAGTTCTCCCAAAAATAAGTTCTTGCAGATATAATTGGTATACAGTTTTTTTATTATTATTAACACAAATACTTATTATGAAACTGCCATTCTTCCCATGAATCACGTTTTTTTAACAGACAATCCAACTGTTTAGGCCAAAATAGAGATTGCGGCTTCCAATTCCAAACGACTTACACCTGATTAAATCAGAGATCAACACCCAGATTCACAAAACTACTGAGAAAGCAGACTTTCACTATCCTTCATCCCCATTACCATTTAATACACGTTACTAGTGAACAGTCCTAAACGGCAAAATGTAGTTCAGATCCAGATTTCTTTAGCCAACCATATCAGTTCGGAAGCTAAATTAATTAAGTACACAATACAAACTACAGAGGAGATACATTGTTGGTTTTCATATTAATGAACCAATTATCTCGTGGTTACCCTTTAATACATGTAACTAGTGAACAGTCCTAGATGGCAACATAGTTCAGATTCAGATTTCTTTAGCCAACCAGATCAGTTCGGAAGCTAAATTAATTAAGTACACAATAGAAACTACAGAGGAGATACATTGTTGGTTTTCATATTTGTGAACCAATCATCTCGTGGTAAAACATCCAGTGTTCTATGTGTTTGATTAAGTGGCTTAAGTTTGATGAAACTTAACATAGGTAAATTTTGACTGAACTTTAAAACGGCTTCTAAAAAGGAATAACATTCAATGGCCAAAAATTTGTTCGGTCTTGTATTTTTTTTTTTACATTATATTTTAGTGTACCGCCTTATCAACAACCTACAAAATAAAGAGACCATCATGTGCATTGATGTTTAAATCTAAAAAATATAAGAATTAAACACCATCAATTTGGATGGTTAATTTGAATGAGAGGCTAATACTTTGACTTTTATTTGCATAATAAACAAAAATATAAACTATTACAGATATAAATCACTACGCTAGGGAAAAGTTTAAATAATAGATGTAGACTGAATGTTTCTTGGGTTTATTTTCAAGCCTAATTCTTTTATTTTATTTTTATTACCGTTCACAAGTATTAAATTAGTAAATTTGCACAAGAAAGCTATATGATAGCTTTTTTGCTAGAAAATTCATAAAGTCGAGGTCAAATCAAGGTCATTCTTAACCTACTTGTATTCTGTTTAAGAGGTACAGAATTAGCAGTATCGCAAAGTAAGAGCTACTTAGCACAAGTCAGCTATTTATATAAGACATGGTCAAGTGAAATATTTGCTTAAGATAGAACTATCCTTGCCTTTTTGGTTTGGTAGTGTTGGTTTAACTATTTAGGCTATTTGCTTTATGAAAGACTATCCTAGTCTCTCGGATTTCATATTGTTGTTTTAACTATTTAACTTGTCATCAAAACACAGAGACAAGTCAAATTAGAAAAATACCTGAGTCATACCAGCTGGACTGAAAGGCGGAAACCTGCTGAATAAGCAGCGCAATTTGGGATCTAATCACATAGGATTGTGTGACTGAGTGATTTTTTTTCCTTCGTTGTGGACAAATAATGGGATGAAACGATGCTTGTCAAAAAACAAGTAAAAATAATTGAAAAAATTATAAAAATAGTATTCATATAAATTGCATACTAACTGCCTTCTCGTCATCTGGTGTTTCAGCATTAGCGTTCAACATGTCGTCCTCCTGACGGCAAATTTCAGATCGAGCGATTACAAAATAAACGAAACTTGCATTCCATATACAACATATTGACAAACAATTCAACTTTTCAGAAAATAAAACTTACTGAAGGGCGTGAAATGAGTTAATCCTCGGCGCAGGCACTTACTCATTTTTTTCAGGGCGGGGAGTGACAATAACACATTTTATTGATAGTTTGAAGAAGAAGTTCCCAGAAAATCGGGAAAATTTTGGATGTTGGGGAGGCACCGAGCCCCGAGGCCAACCACCAGTGTTGGCTACATCGAAATTATTTTGTATTTCACAACTTGTTTGCCTTCACAAAAATGATATGGTAGCTAATTGTGTTCAGGCTCCCAAAAACTCTCTTGAAACTCATTCAAATGACACTTCAAATAGGAGAAATATGGACAGATTAATTCTACCAAAGACCAATTCGGCGTTATCTTTGCACCAAATAATGTCTGAATTTTATCAGTGCTATGACTTTGAGCTAGGGTTGATGAAACATTCTTGCCCTAAAAACACCAATTAAAGGACCCTTATGATTGATGAAGTTTTACTTTTAAAGGAGATGTTCAATGTAGTATTTCGGACACTTTTGTGTAAATGCATTCATTCAGCTTACTTTAAGAAGATTTCGCTCCTTGTGCTATCTTCAGACAGAATAAAAGAAAAACACATAGAAACACAACTTATTCTGACGATTTGTAGGGGGAAAAGTCCAAGTCAGAGGTCTTGAGAAACAACTAATTTCAAGACTGCACTTTGATTTCAAGGGTCTCTCAAAGCTCGTTATACATTAAGGTCGCCTGATTCCCTCGAATGTTTTGGTATTGCGGGAACTCAGAGATAGATAAGAAGATTTATTCACAACATAACCCTACTGGGTCATGGTGATATACAACAAACAAGCAAAATATATAGCATCAAAAAGCAAACTGGCAAAACACTAGAACTTAAAATTCAATAAATTTTATGTGACGCTCCCCCCCCCCCATCCGGAAAAACCTTCCAATATTTTTTATATCGAAAAAACACCTACTTTTTTAAATTTCCAAAATCCAATATCCCTCCTCCATATCTCCCTACCTAAAATTTCCAACCGCAATTCCTTACATTCCCCCGAAAAGTGATGCAAAAACTCATCCATCTCTCCATACATATGACAACTCTAAGGACCATCTCTCAACATAGCCCTCCCCCCTAAATATTTTTTGTTCTCAGAGAGACATAAAATTCCCCCTTATAGAGATAATCCATTTTAAATCTTCCGGACATCCCATTTTTAGATAAACTTCTTCGCCACAGTTCTCTTTGACCTCCACATATAGCCCCAGGGACTGCAAGGAAACTTCTCAGTTTCCCAAAGCTGACCTTTCCTCAGACTCTATCCTGGTAGCAACTAACCTAGATACATTCCAATATTAATAAGACGTGGCGAGATCAGTTATCACAAGCCTACGGATGCAAGTGCTGATGTGACTACGATTGTTTTGTCTGACTGTAATATTACTTCTCTTTCAAAATCTTCATTTGCGCAATATGGCTATAACTCATATAATTAATTCATTGAAACTAACTCTAAAGGTCTTAAAAGGTATTATCTGGACTATTGAAGGCTAAAACTTGTTTTCCTTACTAATGATTGTTATCATTTTTTTTTTAAATAACTATGAAGTATCTTAATTTGACCGAATAAAAAATTGTCCTTAAAAATATACTTTGATAATCTTTGTTCAGCAGGTATATTGTCAATGCGAAAACCCAAGCACGAACCAGACTATCAATGAAATCAGAATTTGTAATCGAATCACCCATAAAATTTGAAAATATACAGCCCAGCCGTCAATGAAAAAGGTCCTTAGATCTTCTGTTGGAACATTAAATTTCCGAGCTTATGTAAAAAGCTTCTTCGTGTTCTTATTTTTTGAGCCGTCGATATGTGCTACAGACGAAGAACGATATGAAATTGCCTTTAAATCCAATTCAGATACGTTTCGAGGAACATCTATTCGGAAGCAGAGCTAAACCGTAAACCAGATGTTATGCATGTCATTTCGTTTAAATTCAAATCTGAGACAAGAGTAATAGGCAGTTGAAACAGTAGCAGAAATTAAGAAAGCATATGGTTGGCTGAACAATGGTAAAAACTCAATCTAGAACCGAACTATTTAATGAACTTAATCACTTATTCCTGCGTGTCTCTAACTAATAGAAAAAACTAAATTATTCAGAATTAACTTAATTGATAAGAAGTAGCAAAGGTAGAATGGTTTCGGGTCGTCTTTTTGCACCGTCTGATAGAACGTATGCATACTACTCAGTCGCGTCATTTAGATTATCATCCTGTCAAATATGGACGTTCATCTTCATTAGGTATAAATAAATCAATTTATGCAAGATTAAGAAAATAATTTTTTGGCGATAATCACAAGAGAATTTAACTTGAAAAGAATGTGTCAAAAAAGGATATCAAATACGCAGAAAGCAACCTCGAACGAATAAAGTCAGTTTTGAATATATATAATGCAGGGTAATTATCTCTTATAGCCACCACACAAGTTCTTGGTCTGAGCAGAACCGGTTTCTTTATGTATCTCAGTATGTACTCGGTGATAATCAGCTTAGCGTGAGAGAGACATATTTTACCTAAATATTTAGTTGGTATTTTGGTTAGGTTAGAAACCATTTAATATAGTACATTCTGGGGGGAGCTCATTTCCATAATTCTCTGTTGTAGTTTCCATAATTTTGTTACTAAAGTTTTTTGTTTTCATTGTACTTAGGTATATTTCGTTAGGATTAGCCTAACTTCACTTCTAGAGTGTGGTGACTATAAGATATAAGTACCAAATGCAATGTATTTTACAGGTTATCAAAAGGATCGCATACAAAAACTAAGGTCAATTACTGTAGCACAGTGGCTATAGGACTATCCTCCTGAGAAAGAAGATTGAAGTTCGAGTCGCATTGCAGTGATGAAAAACTGAAGAACCTAGAAACCGAATCACGAAACCGGTGCAGAGGGTTTGATCTCAGCCTAATAATGCAGGACCCAGAGTTCAAACCCGGCTGTTGCAACATCACAGGATCGACACAATGACCTTAGTAGTCAAGATGCGTCGTTAATCCGACCCAATAAACTACAATTCAAAAATTGAGGCTTGGGGGTGCTGTATAGTTTAACTTTACCCCCTCTTACTTGCAAGGGGTGAGATGTTTATATGAAGACAGCAAACGAACCTAAACAAGCTTAAAATGAAATGCAAAATTTATAAAAAGAATGACCAAAACCGCATGTTTTATACGTGATATCACGCGAGTTAAAATAAGACCTAAAACTGCGTAAAATACCTGTTTTTGCATGTAAAAACAACAATAAATCAAGAAAGAGCATTTTCTTTTCAGCATTGTAGAGGTTTAATAAACAGGCAAAACCTGTTAAGGAATTTGAAATAAAATAATCAAACTTGGGACTTTATGCCACTCTAGCTACGACTGGAAGATAATCATTTATAAATAAAAAAATTAAGATTATTCGGCTTCTGTCTACAAATAGCCTCTTATAATTGCAACTGTAAAATATTTTTATTTCGCCAACACATAATTATGCGAAAAAATCAGTTAGGTCTAGTAGAAAAGTCAGAAATGACAGTATTCTGACTGAGCTAACGAAGCAAAAACAGCAAGTGAATCAAAAGAACTAGAAATTACCTGTTAAATCGAAGATTCTTTTTATTGGCTACATCAATCGTTTAAACCTGTTTGGTTTATAAATCCAGTATCCTATGAGTTTTAGTATGTGTAAATTTGTTACCAGAATCCCTTATTGCCGAAAGAATCCCTTATTGCCGGTTTCACGAATATTCTTGTATTATTCATTGATTTTATTGTCCCTACCAGTATTTCAATTCCTGGGATCGAAACCGACTTTGCATATCCGTCTTATAAAAATAAACTCATGTTTTTTTATATTTTTACTGCGTCGTTATTGTGCAATTTCTAAAATAAAGCAATTTGAATATTATTCTAAAGAACGAGCGAAAAATCAGGCCCAGGAAGCTATTTTGGCGGTCTGTAGCTTGGGCCGAAAAGTTTTTCAGATAATTGCAAAACACATCGGTATCAAACAGTTCGTGGTAACGAACTGTAGTAAGGAGCGACCCGGCTCAATGGTAACCAAAACTCTAAAAAATGGAATTTTGATACCAATAGCTACATCAAAAGAATCGCATTTTAATGCTGGTTTTAAATATATAAGTTTCATCAAGTTTAGTCTTACCCATCAAAAGTTACGAGCCTGAGAAAATTTGCGTTATTTTAGAAAATAGGGGGAAACGCCCCCTAAAAGTCATAGAATCTTAACGAAAATCACACCATCAGATTCAGCGTATCAGAGAACCCTACTGTAGAAGTTTCGAGCTCCTATCTACAAAAATGTGGAATTTTGCATTTTTTGCCAGAAGGCAGATCACGGATGCGTGTTTATTTGTTTTTTTGTTTTTTTGTTTTTTTGTTTTTTTTTTCTTTTCCCCAGGGGTGATCGTATCGACCCAGTTGTCCTAGAATGTTGCAAGAGGGCTCATTCTAACGGAAATGAAAAGTTCTAGTGCCCTTTTTAAGTGACCAAAAAAATTGGAGGGCACCTAGGCCCCCTCCCACGCTAATTATTTTCCCAAAGTCAACGGATCAAAATTCTGAGATAGCCATTTTATTCAGCGTAGTCGAAAAACCTTATAACTATGTCTTTGGGGACGACTTACTCCCCCACAGTCCCCGTGGGAGGGGCAACAAGTTACAAACTTTGACCTGTGCTTACATATAGTAATGGTTATTGGGAAGTATACAGGCGTTTTCAGGAGGATTTTTTTGGTTTGGGGGAGGGGTTGAGAAGAGGGGGATATGCTGGGGGAACTTTCCTTCGAGAATTTGTAATGGGAGAAGAAAATTTCCATGAAAGGAGAGCAGGATTTACTAGCATTATTTAAAAAAAAACAATTAAAAAATAAAAGTGAAAAAGCTTTTTCAGCTGGAAGTAAGGAACAGCAATAAAACTTAAAACAAACAGAAATTATTACCCATATGAGGGGCTCACCTCCTTCTAATACCTCGCTCTTTACGCTAAAGTATTTTCGGTAATTTCAACTACTTATTCTACGGCTTTTGTGATTCAGGGGGTCATTCTTAATGAATTGGGATAAAATTTAAGCTTTAGTGTAAAGAGCGAGGTACTGACGATGGGGCGAATCCCCTCATATATGTAATAAAAACATGAGAATACAAAAGTTCTTTACGTAAGCTAATTTATAAGTTACGTAAATCTTTTACCAATAAAAAGATTCGTAAAAAATTAAAAGTTCTAGTTGCCTTTTTAATTAACCAAAAAATCGGGGGGCAACTAGGCTTCGTCCCCCGCTCTTTTTTTCTCAAAATCATTCGATCAAAATTATGAGAAAGCCATTGAGCCAAAAAAAAAAATATGCAAATTTCGTTTTGATCATTCCTCTGCGGAGAGCCAAAATCAAAACATGCATTGATTCAAAAACGTTCAGAAATTAAATAAAAAAAACAAGTTTTTTCAACTGAAAGTAAGGAGTGACATCAAAACTTAAAACGCACAGAAATTACTTCGTATATGAAAGAGGCTGCTTCCTCATCAACGCCCCGCTCTTTACGCTAAAGTTTTTTACTGTTTTAGAAAGAAGAATTGAGAGAAAGAGTCAAACTTTAGCGTAAAGAGCGGGGCGTTGATGAGGAAGCAGCCTCTTTCATATACGAAGTAATTTCTGTGCGTTTTAAGTTTTGATGTCACTCCTTACTTTCAGTTGAAAAAACTTGTTTTTTTTATTTAATATTATTTAGGGATGAATTTCGACATGTGTACAATTCAATGAAACCAAAGAAAATTAAGGCTAGACCTTGTCTGATTTTCAGAATAATCTACCATTTACATATGGTTTTACATTTGAAAGGATTCATTGAAATTGAAATCCACAAAAATACTATGACGTCGAAGTAGAAGTTAATTAGAATATGTCCTCGTGTACATAGCCGTTCTAGATATGCAATTAGTTTCAATAAAATCAAAGTGTGCCGGTTGGAAAGTAAACTTATTCGCATTCACACTGAAATGTTATCACACTAAAATCCTAAATTAAAACCGTCAAAATTAGGTGAGGAGGGGGGTCTTTAAATAAAATAATACCTTTTAAGGTGTAAATATATCCTGCCTATTTTACTCCAGATTTTGGTTTGTAAGGAGGTCTTAAGGGAGATCTCTGAAAATTTTTTATCCCAGATATATGCAGGTAAGAAAAAATATTCATACCATCAACTAATTGTCATCAAAAATTCGTGAACTCACTTGTATATGATAAACAGTTTCAGGCCAAAGCGAAAGAGTAACAGAGGTTGCATCAGTATACAGATGACCTTTCAAACCGCCTCCATCAACCTCCCAGGTGACCAAATAATCTGCATCTTCTTCATTCTCTATGTTTTTAACACGTTTTTCCCCTGTACGCTGCGCTGGCCATGCCACCTCTGCGATAACCAATACTCTTTGATGAATCAAACTAACCTGAAATATCATATTTATAGTTAAGGCCGGACAGCCTAGTTAAGGCTCTCGACAAAAATGAGCCTACCAGTGGTAATAATGAACAATTAAAGGACCGTTTGGGAGGTTATATTAAACCACAACTCATTCGCTTATGTAGTCATAAAAAATCAGAGGAAGAAACAGTGGTAAACTTATAAAGCGTAACTATTATCATTAATTTTGACAAAAACGGAGCCAGCAGCTTGAATTACTTGAAACTTACCCTAAATGGACGGGTTTTCCAATCGATCAGTTAAAATACATCCATGTTGCAAGTGAACTATCATGACAGGCGGACCCGAGGCAAAGATATAGGTGTGTGATAAAGGGCGCATCCAGGATTTTTGTTCAAGGGAGTGTTTTTTCGGGAGGGAGGGGGGCACGAAAAAACTAAAAAAAACATATAATATTTGTTTATATCCATTTTTGTTTCGATTTTACGAGTCAAGCAACAATTTCGGGGGCAGGGAGGGGGTTCAAACCCCGTAACCCCTCCCCCTGGATACAGCCTTATGTGGGATTCTGTTGTAGTGGCTCATCTTTTTTTCTCAGTTTTTAAATACTTAGTATCAAATTCACTTTAAATTAAGGCAAGTACCGAAAGAACAGAGAGGAAGAGGGAGTGAGAGAATCAACCCTAGCCTCCCTACACTTGGAGGGATATATTTAGACTAATAAAACGTACGTATTGAGGGAGTAACAGCTCCCTCTTAATTTGGAAACCGTCTTTTTTACCGGGAAACGGTAGGTTTTGAATACCAAAGCTTTTGAATAAAAAGGTGACCTTTGGTGCAGAGTGAAGGTTTGATTGGGAGAGGAATCTGCCTCATATTTAGGCAAGTCCTATTTCATTATATAAAATATAAAAGAGGCCCTTATTCTCACAGTTGTTATACAGAAAGTAAATCTAGCGTAAGGAACGAGAAGGGGAGGGTGGAAGCTTCTTCAGATTTAGAATATTCCCGAGCAAAAATAAAATGAATCTTTTAAATGAAAGCAAATTGCGATTTTAAAATTTAAAATGAAAGACATTATCCAATATAAGAGATGTAAATTAGTTATACAACATGGTGAAAAGGCTAGATTCCGCTTGAAACATCATGTACAGATACAACTGCTGTGTCAGTCAACATATCTGCACAGGAAACCCTCCAATGGATAAAATAATAAAATTGATAACCAATGATGTTCCCTTTTATTATTTGGACCCCCCAAATACAAGAGTAGCTATCTATGCCATCAATATAATTAGACCTTTATCTGTGCCAGCCAGTCTAAAATTGGAGATATCTATAACACTTAAACCCGACTTTTCCACGATGCATCTTCGAAACTTCCAAACTTTAGAAAATCCGAAAAAATATAACTTTTCCGACTTTCTATATTTTTAAGTCATTAGGCTAAAGCTTGAAAATGATAAAATTTTATAAGCAGGTGTCAAGAATTGCTTCAGTACTTTTGAAAGAAGAAGCCTAACGAACACTTGAAAAAAGGAGTTCCAGACTTAGTTGGCAAAAAATATCCCACGATCTTCTCATAATAAGGTTACAAAATACAGGAAAATTATAGATCAAAACTTAATCGAATTGGGGCTAAGTTATACGTAAAATAAAGGTAGGCAACATTTACCCTCTGTGTCCCCAAACAAAAGAGTTGAATTTAGAAGAAATTTTTCATATAATTTTCAACATAAACGAGCATTTTTCAAAGGCACATTTCTCAATATGGTTCAAGTCAGGTTACTTAAATATAACTCTTGACCTACAAATTTATATGCAGTCAGGCCCGTAGCCTACAGTTGAAAAATTCAAGATTTTTACAATTTCCTCGTAATTTCGCATAGGTTTTTTTTTTATAAGATTTATATTTTCCTTTTTTCATTTCTTCAGGTTTGCTCCGCTTGGCCCACTTCCCAAGAAACGAATTATGTCATACCGCATGATATCAATATCAACTGATTAATTAGCAATAAATAACTTACGATTAGCTATGAAAGTTAGCCTATTAACAATATATTTTAACCAAAAAGGTCAGTTTCAATGAGGTAAGTAGCCAGAGCCTTCACCGGTCGTCATATAAATGACGACCGGGACACTCAAAGAAAAAGCGACCGGGACACAAGGAATGTTCGATTAGCAATCACCATCAACAAAGCACCGGGACACAAATGACGACCGGGACACAGGGAGTATAAATGACGACCAGGATATAAGTAAAAAAAAAACTAAAAAAAACTAAAAAATAGGTAAAAACTACAAAAAAAAACTAAAAAGAAAAAAAACTAAAAACTAATAAAAAAAATAAAAAAGCTAAAAAACTAAAAAAAAAACTAAAAAAGAAAAAATAAATAAAAAAAGGAAAAAAATGAAAAATAAAGGAGAAAAACAAAACTAAAAAAAAATAAAAATAAAAAATAAATAAAAAGAAAAAAAACTAAAAAAACTAAAAAAAGTAAAAACCAAAATAAAAACTAAAAAGAAAAAAAGGGGAAAATACAAAAATTTATTTCATCATATACCATTTCAAAAACGAATGTATATACAGACCGGGACACCGGGATACAAATGACGACCGGGACACAGGGAATATAAATGACGACCGGGACACAGGGACACAACTACAACGGGGACGCCGGGGGGCACACGGGGATATATAAATGACGACAGGGACACAGGGAATGTTCGATTAGCAATCACCATCAACAAAGCTCAAGGGCAATCATTAGAATCATGAGGTATAACTAAAAAAAACTAAAAAAAAGGTAAAAAACTAACACCTAAAAAAAAGACCAATTCAAAAACGAATGTATATACAGACCGGGACACCGGGACACAAATGACGACCGGGACACCGGGAAACAAGGAATATAAATGACGCCCGGGGACCCTCAAAGAGAAATCACAGACTGGGACACCGGGACACAAATGACGACCGGGACACATGGAATAAAAATGACGACCTGGACACAGGGGCACAACTACAACGGGGACGCCGGGGGGCACAGGGGGATATATAAATGACGACGGCGACACAGGGAATCGTCGATTAGCAATCACCATCAACAAAGCTCAAGGGCAATCATTAGAATCATGAGGTATAGATCTGAATACGGATTGTTTTCCCATGGACCATTATATGTTGCATGTTCAAGAGTCGGTAAACCTGACAATCTATTTATATGCACAGACAATGGGACAGCAAAGAATGTTGTATATTCGCAAGTTTTAAGTAGTTAAAAACATATATATATATATATATATATATATATATATATATATATATATATATATATATATATATTCACAGGTGGGACATAGGGACACAACTACAATGGCGCGTAACTAATATGGCGCGTAACGACTTACGCGCACGGGGGGCTTGGGGGGGAGGGGGGGGCGAAGCGCCCCCTCAAACTAGGTGTTGGGGTGGCGCGAAGCGCCACCCCAACAGCTAGTAATTTATAAATTTGTACACATTTATTAAATATAGGATCCCCGGCAGAATATGTTCTTGGGTAATTGCCTTGTTTTAATAAATATCAAACAGTGGAAAACTGCATTATGTATTTTAACCTTGTTGCCAGAAATCCAGAGTATATGTTACTTGCTAACCAGTGTTCTTTGCATGCGCTAAAATTGGCAAGTAAGGACAGATTATAGCAGCAATCATACTTCTATTTTCGCACAATTTTACATTCTCTTTAAAGTAAAAGCTCTTATTTCAATGAATTGAACAAGAAAAACAAAATTGAAAATTACCCAAGGCTATGAATCTCAGTTTTTGTTCAAAACGTATCGACTATAATTTAGGGTTACCACCTTCGTGCCTTCACATTAGAATACCATATGCAATTAATATTGAAGCCCCGTCATTATCGAGTTTAGAGTAAAAAGAGCAAGAAGTCGGCAGATTCTATACTGACTAAATCTATTCTTGAAAATTACAAATTTCTGATCGATTAGAAGTTTGATCCGTAAGATAGGAAATAAAATCTATATCAAACAGTTCGTGGTAACGAACTGTGGTAACGTGGTAACGTGGTAACAGTTCGTAAGGAGCGACCCGGCTCAATAGTAACCAAAACTCTAAAAAATGGAATTTTGATACCAATAGCTATATCAAAAGAATCGCATTTTAATGCTGGTTTTAAATATATAAGTTTCATCAAGTTTAGTCTTACCCATCAAAAGTTACGAGCCTGAGAAAATTTGCGTTATTTTAGAAAATAGGGCGAAACACCCCCTAAAAGTCATAGAATCTTAACGAAAATCCCACCATCAGATTCAGCGTATCAGAGAACCCTGTTGTAGGAGTTTCGAGCTCCTATCTACAAAAATGTGGAATTTTGCATTTTTTGCCAGAAGGCAGATCACGGATGCGTGTTTATTTTATTTTTTTTTTCCAGGGGTGATCGTATCGACCCAGTTGTCCTAGAATGTTGCAAGAGGGCTCATTCTAACGGAAATGAAAAGTTCTATTGCCCTTTTTAAGTGACCAAAAAAATTGGAGGGCACCTAGGCCCCCTCCCACGCTAATTATTTTCCAAAAGTCATCGGATCAAAATTGTGATATAGCCATTTTATTTGGCATAGTTGAAAAACCATATAACTATGTCTTTGGGGACGACTTACTCCCCCATAGTCCCCGTGGGAGGGGCAACAAGTTACAAACTTTCACCTGTCCTTACATATAGTAATGGTTATTGTGAAGTATACAGGCGTTTTCAGAAGGATTTTTTTGGTTGGGGGGAGGGGTTGAGAAGAGGGGGATATGCTGGGGGAACTTTCCATCGAGAATTTGTCATGAGAGAAGAAAACTTCCATGAAGGGAGAGCAGGATTTACTAGCATTATTTAATTATTTTATTAAATAATAATCGCTCGGATCAAAACTCTGAGATAGCCATTTTATTCAGCGTAGTCGAAAAACCTTATAACTATGTCTTTGGGGACGACTTACTCCCCCATAGTCCCCGTGGGAGGGGCAACAAGTTACAAACTTTCACCTGTGCTTACATATAGTAATGGTTATTGGGAAGTATACAGGCGTTTTCAGGAGGATTTTTTTGGTTGGGGGGAGGGGTTGAGAAGAGGGGGATATGCTGGGGGAACTTTTCATCGAGAATTTGTCATGGGAGAAGAAAACTTCCATGAAGGGAGAGCAGGATTTACTAGCATTATTTAAAAAGAATTAAAAAATAAATGTGAAAAAGCTTTTTCAGCTGGAAGTAAGGAACAGCAATAAAACTTAAAACAAACAGAAATTATTACCCATATGAGGGGCTCACCTCCTTATAATACCTAGCTCTTTACGCTAAAGTATTTTTAGTAATTTCAACTATTTATCCTACGGCTTTTGTGATTCAGGGGTCATTCTTAATGAATTGGGATAAAATTTAAGCTTTAGTGTAAAGAGCGAGGTACTGACGATGGGGCGAATCCCCTCATATATGTAATAAAAACATGAGAATACAAAGGTTCTTTACGTAAGCTAATTTATAAGTTACGTAAATCTTTTACCAATAAAAAGATTCGTAAAAAATTAAAAGTTCTAGTTGCCTTTTTAATTAACCAAAAAATCGGAGGGCAACTAGGCTTCGCCCCCGCTCTTTTTTCTCAAAATCATTCGATCAAAATTATGAGAAAGCCATTTAGCCCAAAAAAAAGAAAATATGCAAATTTCGTTTTGATTATTCCTCTGCGGAGAGCCAAAATCAAAACATGCATTGATTCAAAAACGTTCAGAAATTAAATAAAAAAAACGAGTTTTTTTAACTGAAAGTAAGGAGCGACATTAAAACTTAAAACGCACAGAAATTACTTCGTATATGAAAGAGGCTGCTTCCTCATCAACGCCCCGCTCTTTACGCTAAAGTTTTTTACTGTTTTAAAAAGAAGAATTGAGAGAAAGAGTCAAACTTTAGCGTAAAGAAAGGGGCGCTGCAGCCTCTTTCATATACGAAGTAATTTCTGTGCGTTTTAAGTTTTAATGTCGCTCCTTACTTTCAGTTAAAAAAACTCGTTTTTTTTATTTAATAAGATGACAGACGTGTTTACAAAGCTACAGACTAGTCTCACCAGCCGTGCTATCAATGAACAGTAATATAGCCTACAATTTTTGACTGTGGAAATACAATTTAGTACTATTGAAAATCAAGCAAGAATAAACCTTAATATGAATTCAATTGATTTTTATTAATTTAAAATTTTAATTAAATTAATTTAAATTATATTAATTTAAGCAAGTCGCTTAATGAATTACGTACGAAAGTGCAAGCCGTCTTCTAACAAACAAAAAATATGAGGCTGTTTTCCAAGATACTTGTATTTGTACATGACTGGATTGGTCAATTCTTTATTAAAAAAAGAAAAAAATCGAGGAAAGAAAGATTGATTTTACCTACCAAATTATCTTTCAAGCTAATCTTGAGGCAGGTTGGTAAACATCCCTAAAGAACACTTAAAAACTGACCGGTGAAGTCTGAACTAGAATATCAAAGATTTTCGTCCACGTATTGTCTTATGTCTCCAAGGAACAACTATGAGTGGAGTGAGGGAAGAGAGAGCCGATTTTCTTCAAGATCTTTTTTATCCTAAGTAGCTTTAGTCTTGTTTTGTCTTAAGGGCTCTTGTCTTGTTGCTAGAAAATCATTTGACTCTTTTTTTGTCAAAAATTCTATGATCCATGTTGGAAAAATTATCCATAATTTCCTTTCAATTGATATGCATGACTGTTGTACGAATTTCCTTAAGGGAGGGGGCTAAGAAAGGTGGATGGTAAGAAACATCATTCAATGCAATGCCTTATTAGTGGATAATACGTGTTAATTATAAGGAACACCCCCAAGAAGAGAAGTTAGGTTATTCCTAATGAAATATACCTAATTTGATGAAAATACAATACTTTAGTAACAAAAATATGGAAACTACCAGAGAATTATGGAAAGCAGGCCCCACAGAACGCATTATATTAAATGGTTACTAGCCTAACCAAAATACCAACTAAAATTTTAAATTAAAATATATCTACATTGTAGTTTTTCTCTCTCATGCTAAGCTGATTATCACCGAGTACATACTAAAACACAGAAAGAAACCGGTTTTTGTCGGATCTTACAGAGCCTAAATCTCGAGTGGGTTCCGTTTAATTTATAAGTATCTAGTGGATTTCTCATACAATATAAGGAAAAAGATACATAGGAAATATTTCAACTCTATAAACAATTAAGTAGGCCTACCCCAAGAGTACCCCAAGAGCGAGCAAAAAAAAAAAACAACAATGAAATGGGAGCTTTGAAAATAAATCACTGACTTAAAAATCAGATGAATAAAAAAAAATTAAAAGCCAAACAAAAGAAAAAGCATCTAATATGTAATCTGAATACAACTGAATTATTCCAGTCCAATCTAGAAGTAACTAAATTTATATATCCAATTAATGAATAGCAAAACGAAGAAAAGCAACTTTATTTTATACCAGCTTTGTCATTATTATTCAATTGTGAAACAATTCTTTGGATTTGGACTGGTTGTAATTTTTGTTTACCCTGTTTTCTTAATTGTTTCACAAGTAATTTAGTTTATTTTAGCTGAGTCAATCGTCTTATCGGATGGTTCATTTTTTTATATTTCATAAAATAAACTAGAATATAACTTGTCTAAATCCTTATTAATACCAAGTCTTAAAAAAAATCCTTTTTAAGCTTTAGTTTAAACAAAACGACCGGGGACGTTAAAAGAGGTCCAACAAAAGCAGAATCGAAAGTTTCACAAGTTTTTTAATGCCTTTCGATAGAATTTGGCACTCAATAAGCTATTCCTGTGTGTGTTGGTCCAATGTTTTGCCTTTTCTTTTTTTTCTGACTTTCACGATGTCAGTTCGGCTTTAGATCTTTCAACAAGAGTAAAAGGTTTCAAAATAAACAAAGAGACAATTTCTAGCCTCTTCAAAATAGCAATGTCTTCTGAAAGCAGTTTACAGAAATTATTAATTAATACCTCTTTTAGGCTCCAGTGATTTGGTCGACTTAGGACTGTCGCACCTCGTAGCTCCTTTTCTTCAGGCCGGTAATAACCAAGAAACCCTTCCCGGCCAACCACTAAGATTCGAAGATTATGGGATGACTTTGGTGGAAGGATAAATCTTTCTTCCGTGGTCTGCAAGAAATAGAAGCAGGGTAATAAGAAATCCGTTGAAAGCAAATACATTTTTTTTATTGTTATTTTTTTATTAATTACTCACCCGTAAAGCAGGGACGTCATTTCACACAATAACAACAATAAAAAAAATTCTCCATACCCCCCCCCCCCGTAGACAGGTATTTAAGCAAATATATGTAAGCTTGTTATCATGACATCGCATTTTCGGTTTCCTTTTTGATGTTTGTATTTTTTATAGCCTTTGTTTATTGCTATCTTTCCAAAACTACTCTAAATAAATTTTCACGTTTCTGGTTCGACTAGTTTAATTCATTTTTAAGTTCAAAGAAAAAACTACCCCCCCCCCACCCTAAAGTTACACATAAAATGCCTATAGTTACCAGAGCCAACTATCATAGCCACAGGTAGATAAGATTTAAATATTAGCAGAGTATAGAATCCGGTTTCTTTATACAAAAATGTTCAAGTTCCATAATAGGATAATAAAAACTAGTAAATAGGAACCAAGGTTTGTGATTCGGAAGACTATTTAATGTAGCAAATGGCCCTAATTCGAATTAATCTGGCACTAAGAAGGGTATTTACTCTACTATTCTCTATTGTTACTTATTTCCCCTCTGAACTCAAATAATAGACCCCCTAGTTTTATTTCCGACACTGATCCGCCGACTAAACTCCATTGGCAGTTTTTAAGCTCCATACACACCTGTCTATTGTCAATTTCGATACGGTTGACGGGTTTCACATTTAGCATTACTCACTGTTTGACTACTGGAGGGAAAGGGTCAGTGACAAAAAACTATAAAACCTTACAATGTCTTGGAATTCATTTCCGGTTATTTACTCCTTTTTTTCATCTTAAATCCCTAATCCACAGGAGGTTTCGAGATTATCATTACATATTCGCCAGCGTGTCAATTGACCTAGAGCCAAGACAGTCAAAACAAAATTGGTATAAACAGTCAAAATTTCAGGAGTGAAGAAATCTTCATCTTGTAGTATTGCACGCTACAAGGCGCATCTTTGTTTTTTTCAGCTCCTCGGGGGATTATTTGAATAGATTTCGGGAGGGAGTTCCTCCAATCCATTCCCCCATGCGTAGAGGTATCACTCCGTCCCATCCTCTTTGAAGCTTCCAATGTATTAGCTTATTCTTTATGACCTTTCAACACTCCAACCTAGTCTGGGAGGGTCTGCTTTCCTCTTTCTCCCTCCTAAGATATTAATTGAAACTATCCTGGCAATTTAACCTTTTTTTCTTTTTTAACCTTTTTTGTGGCTAAAGCACAAAAACCTATTTTTAAAATGTCTTTGTCATCCCATCTTATTCCCAAAAATAAGGCTGAATAAAGACGATTTTTTATAGCACTTTTGTTAAATCAATGCCTATTTTTCATAAGTACGAAAAAAGTTTGCTACATCTCCTCAGTTTTTTCGTAATACTACTTTAAGGATAAAATAGGCTTTCTAAACATTATCGTCGAACACACAGCTCTCTTTTGAAGAAGACTAATATACAACGACATCCTTCGTCAGAAGAAGAAAAGGAATTTTGAAAGCAAAAAAAAATCTGAGTGACGCTCTTCTCTCGAAGTTTCCAATTAGAGAAAATGCCTCTCCGACGATATTCTGAAAAGTTTCAAGAGACAATGATTTCACGATGATAATCCTAGGATACATTTTTTTATTTTTTTTAAATATCTCTTATGCCGATGAAAAATGTTGTTTAATGTTTTATTAATCTCGGTAGTTTGCACCTGAATGAAAGATTTGACCATAACTGCTGAAACGTAGTCATAGAAATCCCAATCATTGCTTCACACAGGTCAGACTCTTAGTGAGTAAGTTTCGGTGATTTGAGAATCAGACAATTTTCTTGAGATGGGGGAAGGAGCCTAAAAAAGATATCATTTTTAGACAGCTGTTTTCAAATTTTTCAAGTGGGGATTCTTCAGAACCATCATAGGCTGAGGGAAGGCCCCTCCCTTTTTCCTTCCTGGGAACTCCTCCCCTTTCCTGCTACGCAAATATCTGTACTCTATCGTTATTTTCCTAGACTCTCTGTCCTAGTTAAGCTTTGGGGAGTGGGAAGCATAAGAGACGTTGCTTATTTATAAAATTGTTATTAGATACCTCTTTTGAATAGCTCTTTTGAATAGTTGTGTTTCATCGTAATTTTTTGATTTTAAAAGCCACTTGCACCAAATAGATCCGTTGCCTCCTTTTTTAGGAAGAGTCTACAGGCTACTCATTACAACGCCTTAACTCTTCTAAACTTTTATGACGAGGAACATAAAACTAATAGTATACATTAGAAATTGAAGTACAAATTACTTTATGCTTTTAGCGAGACCTAAATAATAAAAGCAGACTGTCATAACAAATGTAGAATCAAAACTATTAAATATGCACCTAATTGCAGATCTAAGTATATACTATAATTTAGCTGGAAGGATTCTACGAGGTCATACTTACAAATAATCTTTTGATAATTTGCTAAATTACTCTCTTAGACCGGTTTATCTATTCAACAGAAAAAAAGAGCTTTGAACCATTGTTTAAAATCACTTTAATGGCTAAGAATTTGATAGCCATGACCACAACAAATATGATTTACTAACAGCTTTTCCCGGCCTGAAATTATGGCTTCTCTCGTAGAATTAATTACTCAGCTAGACAAGAGTAATAGTAGAAAATGGATGTATGTAATGCTTTAGAAATTTAATGCGGCTCTTTAAAGTAATGGACCTCAACTTGTTTTTATATAAAGTATTCTTTGCTTCTGAGTTTTAGATAAGGGGTTGCGCAAGAAGGCATTTTATGCAAATTAGAGGGACGGGTCATTTATCTGAATCTGCTCCTGGGCTATACAAAGCCTAGGTAGTTTTTTTTGCTCAGTAAATCATGTTATAAACTAACACTTGTAATATATATAGCTGTGCCCTTCTCCTCACGCCCTCGACATCTTTTCTATTCTATCATTTCGTGCTTTGTTTTCTGTCCGTAATTATATTCTTCTTCTTATCTTTTTTCCCTTTTTCTTCACATACATTTATCCTTTTCTCGTGAATGTTTAAAAGATGCTATATGTTTTTGGAATAAAGAGTGATTGTGGTACATCCAAGCGAAGGTAAGCTTGCGGAGATCGCCTTGTTAATTGTGAGTAATTTGTGAATTGTTGTGAATTAGATTTGCTATAGTAAAAATCAAATGCAACCTCATATTGACTTTTTTTCTGACAGGATTACGGCGTCTTACAATTCTTATGGCAAGTCTCAACTAGGGCTAATCTTTATAACTCTTCCTATACACTGACTAATTATATTCTATATTGCATATTTCATAGATCTAAAAATATTTCGAATCTCTATTTTGTTGTAATGTTAATTATTTTAATAATTACAACATAATAAGCGTCAATTAAAGCATAGCAATATATAATCGCCAGTAAATGAAAAACAGATCGAGTAGTTTCTAACTTTACATGTATAAACTCTGTACCACATATCATATGTTTATTTCCTTTAAATTTCCAGATATTAAGGATTTCAACCAGTTTTTTTGTTTAATTTTGTGCAGCTTTGGGGCTCCGATGAAATTCTTGGCCTAAATCTCTTTTTTTTTTCGCATTCAACCTAACATCCATTAGAGAGAGGACTTTGGAGATTCTATATCTGTGTTTTAACCAAAATCGAACTGTAATAGTATTAAACCGTTATGCTGTTTTAAAAGATTGGCTTTAGTACTGGATGTGAATACTTCGACGGTTCTAGATGACATAATCATTTTTTAGCAAGGTTTTGCCTTTTACTGCTCATTAGAATTTTATTTTGCTTTACACGGGGCGATTTAAAAATAGTAGCTTCAACTTTTGACGGAGTTCATTCTTTACGGTCAAGTAATATTTATGCATTTTCTTACTGGTTATTTCGATTTTATTCCTTTCTCAAATTTGAAAATAGACTTTGCTCCTCCCCCTTTTTATGTGAAAAATGCACTTTGCCCTTATCGTCCATCGTGAGTATTTAATTAGTTAGAGATCTCTGCTGTTTGTGCTAAATCTATATCTATATATATAAAAATAAGTTGTCTGTCCGTGGATCTGTGGATCAGGTGACGTCATGTTTCTGTGTCGGCTGACGTCATGAAATTAGTTGTCAGGTGACGTCATGTTTCTGTGTCGGCTGACGTCATGAAATTAGTTGTCGTCATTTTTGCTTTGACGGTGACGTCATTCAAGTTATATAAGACATATGTTCACGTAGAAATCTATTAATGTTTAAGTTTACAATGACTGATGAAGATGCTCAAAGAGTCTATGCCAAAAAACTTGCTGCTGATAGTTCCTCGGCACGCTTTCTTTTCTGACTTTCTCTATCAGCAGCAAGTTTTTTGGCATAGACTCTTTGAGCATCTTCATCAGTCATTGTAAACTTAAGCATTAATAGATTTCTACGTGAACATATGTCTTATATAACTTGAATGACGTCACCGTCAAAGCAAAAATGACGGCAACTAATTTCATGACTTAATTACAGAACTTAATTTCTGTGTTGACTGACGTCATGAAATTAGTTGTCGTCATTTTTGTTATGACGATGCTTAGTATATTGTAAAACACATTAATTTGGTTAATAATATACCATTTAAAACACCAAAATGAACATGCTGGAGTAGTCACTCGGTGAGAGAGGGTGTCAGAACGGAGAATGAAGGTCCCAGGTTCAAATCCTGGTTAGGCTAAAAAAGGTAAAAATCTAAAAACTAAAAAAAACTGAAAAAACTAAAAAAGGCAAAAACTACAAAAAAAACTAAAAACTAATAAAAAAAAATTAAGAATAAAAATAAAAAAAATAAAAAAGATAAAAACTAAAAAAAAAGTAAAAAGAAAAAACGAAAAAAAACTAAAAAAGCTAAAAAAAAAGGTAAAAAACCAATAAAAAACTGAAAAGAAAAAAGGAATAAAACTAAAAAAAATTTCATCTAAAAAACTAAAAAAAACTAAAAAAGGTAAAAACTAAAAGAACTAAAAAGAAAAAAAAAACTAACAAAAGGAAAAAAACTGAAAAATAAAGGAGAAAAAGAAAACTAAAAAATATAAATAAAAATAAAAAAACTAAAAAGATAAAAACTTCAAAAAAAACTAAAAAGAAAAAAGAAAAAAACTAAAAAACCTAAAAAAAGGTCAAAACCAATAAAAAAAAAAACTAAAAGGAAAAAAAGGGAAAAAATTAAAAATTTATTTCATCATATACCAATTCAAAAACGAATGTATACCGGGATGACGACCGGGACACAGGGAATATAAATGACACAACTACAACGGGGACGCCGGGGGGCACAGGGGGATATAAATGACGACCGGGACACCGGGACACAAGGAATATAAATGACGCCCGGGACACTCAAAGAGAAATCAGAGACTGGGACACCGGGACACAAATGACGACCGGGACACAGGGAATATAAATGACGACCGGGACACAGGGACATAACTACAAAGGGGACGCCGGGGTGCACAGGGGGATATATAAATGACGATGGCGACTCAGGGAATGGTCGATTAGCAATCACCATCAACAAAGCTCAAGGGCAATCATTAGAATCATGAGGTATAGATCTGAATACGGATTGTTTTCCCATTGACCATTATATGTTGCATGTTCAAGAGTCGGTAAACCTGACAATCTATTTATATGCACAGACAATGGGACAGCAAAGAATGTTGTATATTCGCAAGTTTTAAGTAGTTAAAAACATATATATATATATATATATATATATATATATATATATATATATATATATATATATATATATATATATATATATATATATATATATCTATATTCACAGGTGGGACATAGGGACACAACTACAATGGCGCGTAACTAATATGGCGCGTAACGACTTACGCGCGCGGGGGGGCTCAGGGGGGGGGGGGGCGCGAAGCGCCCCCACCAACTATGTGTTGGGGTGGCGCGAAGCGCCACCCCAACAGCTAGTAAATTATATATCTATCTGTTACTGACTGAAATCACAAACTCAGGTTTTGCAGAAAATGAAGGGTAAATTTCAAGTACCCGACAAAAAGATATTGTTCTCGATCAAAAGACTGCTCGATAATAAATAAAAACAAAAACAAAAAAACGTGCCTTCATCAGGGGGACACGAGTTGGGGGTGGACAGATTTTGAAGAATGCCTGTTTTTAGTATTTTCATTCAAAAAACGAACAATCCTACAAAACAAATTCAAGAAAACCTGTACTTCACCCCCTATATTTTTACAAATTCGTACCCCTTAGTGTAATCACTTTACAGAAAATTTCGTTGTTCCATAGCCTAGTATCATAATACATGACATAGCTATGATAACTTAATATTTTCACACCATTTTTAATTTATTTTACGTTCTATTTTGACACTTAATTCTTACCACACATAAACGATTTCGGCCCTCCATAATATACTTTCTACTAATCGTTTCTTAAATAAGCATGAAATTCGAAAATAGTTTTTAAAATATGCATTGCTGCTGCGTACAGTAGCTTTATTTCACAGGATCATAACCTTTACTTCACATTCCAAAGTACAATTTATCATCCATCATATTCCACACCGACATTTTGACTAGTTGTTTGCCAAATATTCGCATTTCTCCTACAGGCCTTCTATAATTATGAACTGGATAGGGTTATTAATGGAAACTATTCAAGAGTACACTTGAATCCTCAATAACACCCAGGAATAGAACTAAACGCTTTTTTTGCTCAAGATAGGCCTAGGCCTATATATTTCTCTAGTTAAAATACACTTAATTCGAAAATACATCCAGGATTATCGCATTAATGGAACTTTCGGTGTCATAATTTAGACAGGTTTTTTTTTTTCAAAATATAGGCATTTTTATTTTCCAAATAAACACAAATTCGGTATTACCATTATGACTTATAATCGTTTCACCAAGTTGTTTTCTTGATTAACCACGTAAATACAAATTTTCAAGATTAGATGAAGTGTATTTAAACCCATAAAAAGGCCATCTAAACAAAAAAGAAATAAGCACAAGCACAGTAGCTATCTCTAATATTCCAAATTTATTTGACAACGTTTTAGTGGTTGTATTTTATAAGAGAAGGCGATTGAATGAAGATTAGGAAAAAATACAGCAATAATAAACACTGACATTTCCAAGATTTTTGAATTTTCCAAGAGTTCTACTTTTCGACTGTTTTGTAAGACACAATAAAATTCAGAATTCAAATTGAAAAGTGGGTCATCAAGAATTTATACAACTTAGACA
Source organism: Artemia franciscana (assembly GCF_032884065.1). NCBI lineage: Eukaryota > Metazoa > Arthropoda > Branchiopoda > Anostraca > Artemiidae > Artemia > Artemia franciscana. The sequence continues at coordinate 41,664,697 of NC_088869.1, forward strand.
AAATATTGAGCTGTGTTTCAGCAAAAAATATACAGATACACTATTTTGTTATTTTCCATTCAGTTCAATGGTTTAAAAGGTATTTAAAAAAATTCAAGTTAACATGTTCTAGCTGGCACATTTTCACATTTGAAGAAAATATATTGTAACAGCATACAAATAAGTTCCAATTTTTTAGTATGCTCATAGAAATATTGAAAATTACTGAATTATCTAAGTTCAAAGTTTGTAATCTATTTTTGACAAATGGCCAATTTTCACAGAAATTTCAGCTTGGGGAGATATAGAAGGGGTGTCACGTATGGGGGAGAGGGGGTACAACCCTTCGACGATTTAAATTAGTCAATGAAAAAAAATTAGTTTATAAAATAGCGGCAGGGAGGACCATTATTTTACTGGCTCAAATCTTTTTTTTTAGGAAATTGGGCTGATGGAAAACGTAATTGGGCTGATAAAAGCGTGAAATCAGGGAAAGAAGATCAGCTTCTGTCGGTAATTAAATACATAAAAAAAAAAAACTTTTTTTAACGGAAAGTAAGGAGCGACAGTAAAACTTAAAATGAACCAAAATTACTTTGTATATGAAAGGGGTTGCTTCCTCATCAACGCCCCGCTCTTTACGCTAAAGTTTGACTTTTTCTCTTAACTCTACTTTGTAAAACAGTAAAAACTTTAGCGTAAAGAGCGGGGCGTTGATGAGGAAGCAGCCTCTTTCATATACCAAGTAATTTCTGTTCGTTTTAAGTTTTAATATCACTCCTTACTTTCCGTTAAAAAAAATTATTTAATTTCTGAATGTTTTTGAATCAACGCATGTTTTTATTTTGGCTCTCCGTAGATGAATAATTGAAACAAAATTTGCATATTTATATTTTTTGGCTAAATGGCTTTCTCATAGTTTTGATCGAATGATCTTAAGAAAAAAGGGAACGGGAGAGGAGGCCTAGTTGCCCTCCGATTTCTCGGTTACTTAGAAAGGCAAATAGAACTTTTAATTTTTTACGAATGTTTTTATTAGTAAAAGATATACGTAACTTACAAATTAGCTTACGTAACGAACTTCTGTATTCTCATGTTTCTATTACGTAAATGAGGGGGTCCACCCCCTCGTCAGTACCTCGCTCTTTACACAAAAGCTTAAATTTTGTCCCAATTTCTTAAGAATGACCCCTGAATCACAAAAGCCGTAGAATAAATAGTTGAAATTACTAAAAATACTTTAGCGTAGAGAGCAAGGTATTAGGAGGAGGTGAGCCCATCATATGCGTAATAATTTCAGTTCGTTTTAAGTTTGAATGCTGCTCCTTACTTTCAGTTGAAAACAGTTTTTCATATTGATTTTTTTATTGTTTTTTTTTTTTAAATAATGCTAGAAAATCCTGCGCTCCTTTCATGGAAATTTTCTTCCCCCATGACAAATTTCTCCAGGGAAAGTTCTCCCAACATATCCCCTTTTCTCAACCCCTTCCCCGACCGAAAAATCCCCCTGAAAACGTCTGAACACTTCCAAATAACCATTACTATATGTAAGCACTGGTCAAAGTTTGTAACTTGTAGCCCCTGCCACGGGGACTGTGGGGGATTAAGTCGTCCCCAAAGACATAGTTATTAGGTTTTTTGACTACGTTGAATAAAATAGCTATCTCAGAATTTTGATCCGGTAGCTCTGGGAAAATAATTAGCGTGGGAGGGGGCCTAGGTGCCCTCCAATTTTTTTGGTCACTTAAAAAGGGCACTACAACTTTTCATTTCCGTTAGAACGAGCCCTCTCACTAGATTCTAGGACCTTTGGGTCGAATCGATCACCCCTGGGAAAAAATAACAAAAAAAAACTGAAAAAAAACAAACAAACAAATAAACACGCATTTTGAATTTTTGAATTTTTGTAGGTAGGAGCTTGAAACTTCTACAGTAGAGTTCTCTGATACCTGATGGTGTGATTTTCGTTAAGATTCTATTACTTTTAGGGGTTATTTCCCCCTATTTTCTAAAATAAGGCAAATTTTCTCAGGCTCGTAACTTTTGATAGGTAAGACTAAACGTGATGAAATATATATATTTAAAATCAGCATTAAAATGCGATTCTTTTGATGTAGGTATTGGTATCAAAATTTCATTTTTTAGAATTTTGGTTACTATTGAGTCGGGTCACTCCTTACTACAGTTCGTTACCACGAATTGTTTGAAAAATAAAAAATAAATAATTTAATAGCAATGCTACCCGAGCCAATCCGTAAAACCGATCAACCAGTCGGTAAATTCTATTGTCCCCACACCCAAAACATTCTGGCTAGTGACAGTTCTGGAACCTTAGAAAATATTGGTTCACATTATATTTTAGAATTTTTCTTAATTAGAATACCATCTAACTAGAAATTAAATTTAAAATTTGTAATCGCCTTTTTTGCCACCCTTTGACTGAACGGGCTAGGTACAGTATATATATATATATATATATATATATATATATATATATATATATATATATATATATATATATATATATATATATATATATATATATATATATATATATATATATCGACTTATTACCAATACTTACAATACTTATGCCTAAGATATTAACACTCCTTTTGGCACTCCCTGGGGTTTATTTTTCTTTAAGTTGAAGAGTAATAAAAAAAAGATCAATATTATTACTTGTATAATTGATATTTTCCCTCTAAGTTTAATATATTGCAATAATGAATATCATTAACAGCAATAAACGTGACTTCATAGTTTTTATGCTGAAGAAGATTTATTGTATAATTAGCTCACTTTATAGATCCTAGATTTCGTAATCCCTACCGAAACTGTAACAATTTCTAGAACAATTTTATAAATTTTCATTTGATCCCACGTTTTTATGGCACTCGGTATTAACCAAGTGACATATAGCAATCGCAAATTCTGTCGGCCTGTCGGTCCCGGTTTTGCTACTTTAGGCACTTACAGGTAAGCTAGGACGATGAAATTTGGCAGGCGTATCAGGGACCGGACCAGATTAAATTATAAAGAGTTGTTTTCCCGATTGGTAATTCTGAAAAATTAGAAAAAATGAGGTATTTTGAACTTACGAACGGGTGATCGGATCTCAATGAAACTTGAGATTTAGAAGGATATCGTGTCTCAGAGCTCTTATTTTAAATCCCGACCGGATCTGGTGACATTGGGGGGAGTTTGGGGCGAAGGAACCTAAAATCATAGAAAATGCTTAGATTGGAGGGATCGGGATGAAATTTGGTGGAAAAAATAATCAGAAGTCTTAGATACGTGATTTAAATAATTGGAACGGATCCGCTCTATGGGGGGGGGGGTTAATTCTGAAAAATTAGAAAAAATTACGTATTAACTTACGAAGGAGTGATCGGATATTCATGAAACTCCATATTTAGAAGGATCTTGTAACTCAGATCTCTTATTTTAAATCTCAACCGGATCCAGCGTAATTGGTGGGGGCAGTTGGGGGGACCGGAAATCTTAGAAAATACTTAAAGCGGTGATATCAGGATGAAACTGGATGGGAAGAATAAAAACCTGTCTAAGATACGTGACTGACATAACCGGACCGGATCTGCTTTCTTTGGTGGAGTTGGGGGGGGGGGGTTAATTTTGAAAATTGAGGTATTTGTAACTTACGAAAAGGTGACCAGATCTTAATGAAATTTGATATTTAGAAGGATCTTGTTCTTTAAAGCTCCAATCTTAAATTCCGACCAGATCCTGTGACATTGGGGAGGATTGGAGGGGGAAACCGAAATTCATGGAAAACGTAAAAATTGGGGTATTTTTATCTTACGAATAGGTGATCAGATTTCAATGAAATTTGATATTTAGAAGGAATTCATGTCCCAGAGCTCTTATTTCAAATCCCGACCATATCTTTGACATTGGGGGAGTTGGAGGGGGAAATCTTGGAAAACACTTGGAGCGCAGGAATCGGGATGAAGCTTGGTGGATAGAATAAGCAAATGTCCTTGATACGTCATTTACGGAACCGTGTTGGATTCGCTCTCTTTGGGGGAGTTGGGAGCAGGGGTTCAGTGATTTGGCGAGTCAGGTGCTTCTGGACGTGCTAGGACGATGAAAATCGATAGGCGTGTCAGGGACCTGCACAAATTGACTTGATAAAGTCGTTTTCCCAGATTCGACCATCTGGAGGGGTAAGAGGAGAGGAAATATTAGAAAAAATTAGGTATTTATAACTTACGAGTGGGTGACCGGATCTTAATGACTTTTGATACTTAGAAGGACATCGTGACTCAGAGCTCTTATTTTAAATCCTGACCGGCATTAAGCCTCTTATTTTCCTTTAAATCAATCTATTTATTCATAGAATTTTGTTAGAGCTCATACCATATGATCTCTTGGCTCTTAGCTCTTCTTGCCTCGTCACAAGTGCTGTATGAGCTCTTAGCTCTTGTTTTGATGCTGCCGGCCAACCGGAAAAAAATCATGCGTGCCTGCTTAAGCCTCTTTCTTGGCAGAGCTGAATATTCAAGAATTACTGGCTAAGGCAAAGCTCATCAGGATTATCTCTCTTAAGGAACCTGCTGGAAGGAATGTTAAAATCTGTAGATTTATCCCAACATAGTGGCGTCCCTGCTGGGGTGTTTCCGATTAAAGTCAGTAAATTCAACCCTTTTCTGACAAAGTAACATAAATCACTAAGGACTTGTGGCGAATGATTTTAAAAATGACGTCAGGAAAAAAGGTCAAATTAAAACTGCCAATGAACATTAACTTCAACAAAACATTCAAAAAAGTTACATATAGTTTTTAGCTATACCTGCGCAAGTTGGTGCCAGATATCTGGACTTTCTTTTTGAATTAGGACGTACACAATTTTCTTTTTGTCTTTCTTTGGCCATTCGGCAAGGTCCCCTGTTAGTTTAATAGCTGGCTCCCCCATTGTTGGTATAACTGGGTCTTTTTGTGCAGCATCTAGAGGATTATTCCGATGAAAGGCACACGCCTCTTGACATCCTGGAAACTGAAAAACAAAGACAATTTTAATTATATAAGTGGAAAGTGTCCATAACCAGTGGCACCAATTGGGAAGATTGTCCCTATTATTTCTACTTTGTATTTCTTTGTTATGGAAAGGCAGTGTGGTCTTCGTCGCTATTTTCGTCTAGCCTATGGGGAGCAGTTGACCCATGATATCTTTTATTTTATTAGTCTAGGTAAAAAAAATGCTAATATTATCAATCAACAAAAATTTTTAGAATCCTGTAGAAATGAAAACCTTATTCCCAAGTCTTTATGATATAAATTACATTTAAATACCCGGAAAGAAGCGCAATTCGCCCATACACTACAGTTAAAAACCTTAGTCCATATTATTAAGGACAAAAAACAGAAAAGACATAATTTCTTCAGAGAGAAAATCGTTGGAAACTTTTTTGCTGGAAAACCTGTCCACTGTTGATTTTGCTCAAGTTGTTAGATTAGAAAGGAATTTGTTTCGCCACGATTTTCGCTTGTTCAAGGAACGCCTCTGTAAAAAATTGGAAGGCTTGCGAAATGAATCTTTGATGAAAAACCGTATTTATTCTCCAAGATTCACTCCTGGACCTGCTATTGTTAACCTCTCTTCTAAAACACTGGAACCCCAGGAAATCGAAACACTGGAAAAAGGTCCAAAATTCTCTTTTCTATTCGGAACAGGTTCCTGTGGCAGATATAGTTTCCTCTCTAGAGTCCGCTTTGCATAAACACTATCCTTCTGTTTCTAACCCTGATGAAGTTAGATCTGGTCTTATAAATACTCTTTATAACAGCCAAAAAAAGTTTAAGCCTCCTCACTTCCACACTAAAAAATTTGCACGACGTAAAAACACTATCTAATCTCCGAAAAGATCCTTCTATTATAATAACTAGAGCCGACAAAAGCAATTCATTTGTTGTCATGAATACGACAGACTATGACAACAAAATTCTTTCTTATTTAAATGATACAATTACATATAAAACAATAAGTCATGATCCTACTGATCAGTTTGCTAATAATATTATAAATGAATCAAAGCAGCTAAAACAAAATGGTAAAATCACCCCACAATTATACAATAATTTTTTTCCTCGTGGTAGTTTCTGTCCTAAACTCTACGGTTTATCAAAAATACATAAACAGGGTATTCCCTTAAGACCTATCGTAGCGTGTACTAAAGCCCCTGCTGCTAATATTGGGAAATGACTTTGCACAGCTTTCAAACCTTTATTGCATTCTCAAAATTCCTATATTCGTAATTCTGCAGATTTGGTTGAAAAACTTATTAACACAAGTATTTCAGAAAACACAATAGTTAGTACTTTTGACATTGTTTCCATCTATACAAATATAGATGTGACTATTCCTAAGGAATTATTAAAAAACAAAATAGAAGAAAATTACCACTTAATCGAGGCTTCAGCGACGGGAATTGATTGTGAAGTTTTAATGACTCTGGTTAAAATTTGTAATAAGTTTTCTATGTATTTTCAATTTCGCGATTCTTTTTATCAGCAAAAAAATAGGTTGCCCATGGGGGCACCTTTATCCGGGCTACTGGCAAATATTTATGTCGAGAACCTTGAAAATTGGGCATTAAATTCTTATTTCTTAAAACATGTCTATTGGGGTCGTTATATGGATGACGTAATTTAACTTTGGAATCTACAGTAGGGTTCTCTGATACGCTGAATCTGATGGTGTGATTTTCGTTAAAATTCTACGACTTTTAGGGGGTGTTTCCCCCTATTTTCTAAAATAGTAACTTTTGATGGGTAAGACTAAACTTGATGAAACTTATATATTTAAAATCAGCATTAGAATGCGATTCTTTTGATGTAGCTATTGGCATCAAAATTCCATTTTTTAGAGTTTTGGTTACTATTGAGCCGGGTCGCTCCTTACTATTCGTTACCATACTACAGTTACCTTACTACAGTTCGTTACCACGAACTGTGATGATATATATATATATACTTACCTGATGATATATATATATATATATATATATATATATATATATATATATATATATATATATATATATATATATATATATATATATATATATATATATATATCCCGATATAAATAACAGGAACGGGACGTAGTCTCGATATTTTACAGAAGAAACATAATAATAATGAAAATAGAGATAAATATAGTTGGGACTGTTATAAACCATACAAGGATATTTAAATTTATGTCAGCAATGTCAAACGCGACTGATTCTGTGAGCTGAAATATTAGGGTTTTTTGTCTTCCGGTATATCTTCACCTCAGAAAACAACAAACCTAATTTAAGGTATTATGTCGAAAATGCTCTGAAAAAAACGAGTGAGGCTATACACCGGGTACCCAAAGAGAATATTTCCTATAATACATCTTAAAATCAGTCGGACTATATAGATTTTCAAACCTCGCAAGAGAGTAAATGCGCCGGTTTTTCTCTCCTTTTATTTGTTTCGTTGGACAGGCTCTGCAGCTAGTCATATACATTGTACGAAAATATCAGGGTTGCATGCCATATGCTATTCTTTTTTTAATTATAGATGCACATTGTTTTGTAGTTATCGATACGCCCTATTCGCAATGAGATTTTATTAATACCGAAAATTACCTAGCACTAATTTTAAGCCAATCAAAATTTTCGTACGATTGTTAAGCCAATCAGAAAATTCTACGAAAAATCGGATTGGCTCGAATCATCGCTAGCTAAATCTCGATATTAGCAAAGTTTGATTGTGCAGTCAGATTAAGATTTCAATTAAAAAATATAAAGAGCTATTGCATTACAATTAACATGAAAAAACTAACAGAAGTGAGCCTTTTACTTTTAAAATACAGTTGTTCACTTGTAACGGTTTGCAAAAACAATAACTATAACCTAAGAAATGTTCCGAAAATATTTTGACTTCATTGCACTTAATTTTTTTTATCTTGACAAAAAAAAAATATATGAAATTTTGAATAGGTCAACATGCCTGGAATTAATAAAATTTGAATGCGTATTCTCCCGTTTTTTAATTTGGATCTTTTTTGTGAGCTTATAAACTTAGTATAAACCTACAAAAATTATTATAACTCTTTTATTATTAAAAAGGTGATTACAAATATTATTACAAAAGTTTATTATAAACCTGTAAAACATCAACTTAAACTGAAGTTTGCAACTAACATAAATACTTACACAGAGTCGAGGTTGGTTACACATCATGCTCCAAAACGGAAAACTGTCTTGTAGAACAGCGCAATTCTCCCAACACTGAAAAAAAGAATAAAAATTCAAGTATTTCTACCAATAACCCAAATTTAAAAGACATTTTTTCTTTTAATCTTTTGTGAAAAGAAATCTCGAAAGACATTATTCTAACTACAAAATAATTGTCTGCTTCGCAAAACTTCCTAAAAATAGCATAAATACATAACTATTGATTGTCCGAATTTTTAAGTTTTCTAACGTTCGCTTAGTTAGGGGAGGAAGGAGGGGTCACTCTTAACTGAGGCGTCACTACAGTGACAGATAATGAACAAAAAATTACCTTTACCTGTGTTACAGGCACTTGTAGAAAATTTGTTCCGTAGCGGGGTTGTCATTACGAAGGGACAAATTAAAAAGAACAATTTACATTGAAGGCATAAGAAATTAGAAGGAAACCATAAAATTTGGGGGGGAGAAGGCTCGGGTACAAAGGTTCCCAGTCTCTGTACGCGCAAACTGTACCTTAGATTAAATATTTTCAAACATGGTTAAGCTGCAATGGATTTCACCGAGACCCCTTACTTAATAAATAGCCTAATAATACTTTGTATCCAAAAGTACTTGCCATGCTGTGCGGTAAATTTCAAGCTCAAAATGGCTTAGCGAACAGAGACGACATAATTTAAGCCGTTAGGGGTGCCAAATTGCTTTCTTTAAATATAACTGCCTAAAAATAGCCCTCAAACAAAAATTAACCTAAATGATACTTCTTCTCAGAGGATTTAATGCGAGTGGGTTTGAGACTAACATTAATTACGGTGTAATTTTCTAAATTTCAATTATTATGAAAGACACAGGAAAAGGTTAACAAATGAAAGCCGCATTTCGTTTTTAAGTAATTAGAAACCCCATGCTGAGAATACATAATTACTAATTAGGATGCAAGGTAGGCTAACAAAACCAGATCGAAAAACTTGCTTTTTTTGCCTAATCTTCAACTAATAGTCTTTTATTAATAAAGCTTGGGATAATAGGCGATTCAAGCTACCCCAAGGCTTTTTTTGCTGGAGAGAGGTGCTGAGTAACCAAGAATGTGTGTTTTGTGAGATTTTTCGCGAGAGAAGGCTCCTTTAGTTTGATGTTAGAAAAGAAGTGCTTGTACCCTGTGTCTGTCCTATGTAGCTTATTTTTTCTTCTTTTTCGTCTTCTTTCAGCAGTACTAAAAGCAAAGACACTAAGCAATTCCAAGAGTTAAATTCAATATATCATGTGGCATACTGATAATACAAAAAACGTATTTTGATGAATAAGAAGGCACGATTTTCTCCTTTTTTAATTTTTGTCCAAGACAAGTACAGATACAGCAGGAAAGGGTCCATAATCCCCTTTTTTATACCCCGCATGTTAAGATTTTTGTTTCTTGTGATTTCTTACAAATTTTTGGTGTAAATCCTGAGTTTTTTGCTTCTTTTCAACTAGAGGCTTACCCTCCTTCTCCCCTTCCAATAGAATATGACTATACTTACGTATCGAGCTTGAGACCTTGAGTTTCAACACCTCATTGAGAGGATTTATCTTTAAATCATTGGGTTCTCGCTTTGTCAAGAACTTGAAAGTAATTTTCTTACATTCAGTCAAGGAGCAGTTAAATAAGTTTCAACCCATTAGATAGTCACAACTGAGCAGGTAACACCACATAGACGTATTTGGATATGGGTTATGCACTGAGCAGATAAAAAACGTGAATGATCAGTATTCTATACATTTCTTTGGCCTTTTCTCCTCCTAGGAATATAATTGGACCCGACCTCTGTTTAGGCTCCTTGAAAGTCAAAACTAAGGGCTTTTGACTTCCCCTATTGGTATGTTTGGTCATACGCCTATCTTCAGGCACTGATCAAATACTTCCCTCACTTTTGCCTCAACATTCAAACTAGCTTGACGAAAACGACTAATGTCAGTGAAATAAGAAGCGAATGATTGGTTTCTTTCAATTAGAGATTTTGGTTCGTTCCTTACAACTAATAAGTAATTTTGTAATCCGAGTAACCTCAGTTTCTACGCCAAGATTCAACTTTGAAATTCAATCTTGGCGCTTGAAACAAAAAACACACGATTTCTTTAGAATGATAAGAGATATCAATTTCCAGTTGAGCTGCAGTGATCTTGTTGCATAGGGTAATATCTGCAATGTCTTATGATGGTGATGGACCGATCGACTTACAAATGAGCCAATGTACATTAGGAAAGTGAGCACAGACAAAAATTTTGGAGGAATAATACCACTGTCTAGGAGGGAAGTTAGAGTTGAAACCCGTTTCTAAAAGTACGAAATAGGTGCACCGGCCTTGCAAGAAACCTCGAAAAGCCTACGATGGGCTGTTAAGAGTTAATTAGTAAATATTTATCTTTGGAATAATTCACTATTGTATCAAATTCTCGTCGATGATGAATTTCTCAATGCCATCTGAAAACTGACACCCCACTTATGCATTTCCCAAACCAATCCACTTGTATTGTCCCGCATCACGTTCGCGAAGCCATATACGTATTCTACTACAACGGACAGATCTACTTGTGGATTCAGGTGGCTTAAATGTTTTTGTTGTGGTTTGGCAGTCCAAAATCAAAAAGTAGTGTACTGCAATAGTGGATGTTTGTTTTAAATAAACGGAATTGTTTTCACCAGAATCGAACCCACGGCTTCCTGAATTCTTGATAGGTGTCATAGGACTAAACTATGGTGGCTTGTCAGATACCATTATCCACCGAAATGATTAAAAGCAGGGACCCATCGATATAGAAAACACCAGGCATGTACGCAAGAGAGGAGGGGTAACCCTTGAAACCTAAATTTTCTTATTTTTCTTGGCATTTCTTTGATGGTCAGTCAATCCTCTGTACATTTTACAGTGACAAAACCTACTGATTATATTCATTTGGTTTAAAGGCGCAAAATCTTTGCATTTTCTTGGTAATTTTATGTCTTAAAATGTGAAACCATCAAATGTTAATCCACCCCACCATGTCAGAGGCCCGAAATCCTGAGATAATATTCTTCACAATAGTAAATCTGAGGCAGCAGAAAAATAGCTTGCACAATTGTGTCGCCCTATTTCGCAACAAATTCTCCGCAATGATATGCACATTGGAGAGAAAGAGATAAGATACGGGAAAGCTGAATTGTAACCATAGCTTCGTCAGTAACTCCTTTCTCTTTCTATTCATTATGAAAACTACAAAGCCTTTTGCATTGTTATGCTAAAATTCTGTAGTAAAACGCGCATAGCATTTTGGAGCAATAGTTGCACCAGTATTGAGTTAAATACCTACAAAAGCATTGTATTTTTTGTTTGTTTATGTTTTCGAAAATAGGCTTACCATTACTCAATACCAAATTAAAATTTAGTTTTCCTAGTTTTGGATACTATAGTGTATTCACAGTTTTAACTTCTTAGACTCAGTCAGTAGATAACAATGGAAACTCACCATAAAACAATCAGGATCTTGGAGACACGTATCATCCAATTTCCCTTGCTTCACAAACTGGAAAAGAAAGCTTAGTTAAAATAAACGATTAGAAAAATCCATTGTGAGCAAAATTCAAACTGATGAATCTTAAATTTGTGGATAATAAGATTTTTCCAGTTCCCAATATTTAGGCTCCAATTGCTTTATTAAAATTATAAGAGAAGGCACAAGTGATGAAAACTAAAACCGTCTTAGCAGTCGAGAGCTTTATTTTCAGTTCTCCTTAGGTCGTAGTTTACATCTTCTGAATGTGAACAATGGTGAATTTTCTATTAAATGGCGTAATCCCGAGTTTTTCTAGTCTTGAAATATCCAAAATCTTTGCTCTTGCTCACGAACACGCACGTAAGGTTTTTTTTAGGGTGAGGAACTTGAAAAAAGTGAAAAATAATTCAATTGGATGGGAAAAATCAAAAATGAAAGGGGTAAGTGTCCCAAATCTCAAGACTTCGGGGCATCATTGGCCCGAAGACCCATACCCCTGCAGTTGCCGGCTCCAAAGGATAAACAAAGTGAAGGCTCTGAGGGCAAAGTTGTCATTTATTTTGTTAATCCCAATTACTTTTATCTCTGTGTAAATATATGCCCTAAACTTGCAAGAGAAACAGAGTATACATTTATTACTATTTCTACCTTTTGTAGAGTTTTCACGAACCATTTCCATTAGCATATGTTTTTCTTGAGATACTCATTAATTTAAAATGACTTCGGTTCATGGCCATACCCAGAGACGGTACATTAAATTCTCCCCCCCCCCATAAAGAAAGTAAAAACAGGACATAAGAGCGAACAAGTAAAAAAAACTTTGCACACTTAGACTCACACACCCGGCTGGGGGATCCCCTAGGAATCAAAATTTTGTATACAGTGCTGCTACTATATATAAACTAAAAGACACTAGCTTTGGCAGAACTGTTTCGAACATTGTACTTTCAATAGAATGCTCTTATGGCTAAGGAGGGGGAAGGAGTCTAATACAGCTGATTCTTTTACAAGTGGATTAACATTTGTAACTTTTTTGTAAGAGTTTTGTGGAGAGTTAGAATACCAACTCTGACTCTTGTGGTTGTAGCATAGTTTAATTCCAGGGCCATGCTTGGTAGAATATAATTTATGAGGGGATGGAGGTGCCTATTGTAATCTTGGAAGACAATACAATTAATAGCGCCAAGAAGATTCAGAAGCAAATAACGATATTCAAGCAAACGACGATATTCAAGCAAACGACGATATTCAAGCAAACGACGATATTCAAGCAAACGACGATATTCGATATTTCATCTGTTCTAAACTTATGCACCTGTAGTTTTATTGGTTCAATCAGAAAACAGTACCTAATGACTTTCATATAAATCTTAGCCATAGTTTTTTTTTTATCACTTCCATTTTCGGTATTCTATATAAGGTACAGTAAGTTTGAATTTTCTTGTAAAATGTAACTTGACTACCTGTTCATAGCTATCCAGCATAATTCTGAGATATATGAAGAATGTTATTATAAAAGAAAAATTTCTGATGTTTTTGATTCCATACGAGTTCTGTTCATCATAACGTCAAAATTGTATTTTTGTAAAATAGAAGACGTCAATAATAAACTGTGCCCAAGGCAGATATTTGAAAGTTCTTAATTCCTACCATAAAAACTCGCGCATAAGGCAACAAATACGCAACTCCATGATGACGTTCAAAGAGCCTGCGACCAACATTTCTTCCGAAAATAGAGCATCCTTCTCAAAGCACAACCCTAGAACTCCTTTCTCCCATCTATTTCTATTACACAATGGACGGGGGGAGTAACTTAACACCAGATGTCATAAGAGTTGTACAATGCCCATAAAGATCATCCGGTATTAATACCTATGTCTTCTACATAAAATTTTCTTGTTATGTTAGGAAGTACTTGTTTACTATAAACAGACCGTCAGGTTTTGAAACACCTTTGAAATGCCCATAAGCCTTGGATAGGTTAGATATAATGATGGTATATTACTAATGAGCTGAACTATCTACAATAATTCAATTAAAGTAGAGACGACTGAAGTTCATATGTCAATAAATTCAAACACGCAAGTTCACACTTGTCATACAAGGTGATTCTAGTTAAATAAGACCCCTCTCACTTCAATAATTTTGGTACAAGACAAGCGTCTTGGAATTTTTCAAGAATCCACGAAAATAAGCAACAATAGCAAAGGGGCACCTCTGCCTATCATATCATTTACAATGGGACTTAGGTAGCACTCGTAAAGATTTCTACTTGAACTGGTTTGAATAGGGGCAGTCGTGCGAATAGTGAAATTCACAAAAGCCCGGTAGCTAATTTTGACATTTTAGAAATGTCTTATGTTAGGTCCTGTCAGCAGATTTTGTAAGGAAGGAAGGAAACAACAGGAGGCGAAGGTGAGAAAATTGGAAAGGTCTTATCCGTCGAATGGAATCCAATATGCTTCATTGAACAAAGCATGGATCTATTATATACCCAGGAGTTTTGAATGCTTTGAGGACGCTAATACCTAAATCACAGAAATTCTCAACCCTTTTTCCTAAACCTACCCAAGAACTATTGACTATAGTCACTGATAAATAGACTAGCGTCTACTGTATCCAGAGAGAATAGAAGACAAGGGATAAATATATATATATATATATATATATATATATATATATATATATATATATATATATATATATATATATATATATATATATATATATATATATATATATATATATATAGAAAATATATTTAAGCCACTTTAGAAAGAAAATCAACTCTCTGTGACAGTATTCTTTTTTAAGAACTCATTAAGACTTCGAGCACAGACAAGGGTGAGATAGTTCCTATTTATTCTCAAATAGGAGGATATTGTAGGCTGGGAGTGGAGTAATGAAACATAAATATGCGAATTGTCGAAAAAAATATAGGGATAAAGCGTAATTTTTGGGTGATTCAGTGAGGACGAGAGGTTTAGGTCCAAGTTCCCTGCTCATGCATTATTGCTTACCCTAAAAGTTTAAAGTAATCAAAAGTAATATCCCATCAATACGATAAAGAGAAAAATTATCAACAATATTAAATTTGGGCTACACTTTTGCTTCAATTTCAAGTTGGGACTAAGTTCGATTTTTATAATTTAGCGATATCCCATAAAATGAGTTTTAACTAAATATTCTTTTGCATTTCTTCCTCCTTTTTGTTTGTTTTTGAGAAAAAATTGCAAAACTTCCAGTATCACTATGACCTGAGACAAAACAAACCAATTTTTTCTGGTATTGTGGAATTTCTATTCTAGGGATTTGTTCCGTTGAGAGGCTTTCACATTTTTTTTTCTAGCAAGACTTCCATGTCTAGCCAGAGATACATGTGGACACAATTAATTAGCATCAATGAAAAACACAGTGAAAACAGAATCTTCCTGATCGGTAGAATTTAGGATTATAGACAAGAGTTCTAGGTCATAGAACTTAATGCATAGCTATAACCGAACCTACATGTGAACAGGAACTATCTGATTATTCATGTGTGCACAAACACGTGTCTAGACTGGTAATTTAACTAGACACGCATTAAACACCACTTACACATTTTATTCCGACTTTGCGTTATTTATCCCAAGAGGCGAAAACTTACTACCTCCTCGCGTACACCTCGGAATGCCAAGTGGGCCACACAGTTCTGCCACGCTTGAAACATTTCCTCCACGCTTGCCATAGTCCTCAAAACACTTGACACACTCCCCAAATCGCTTGGCATATTCGCTAACATTGTTGGCACAGTTCCGCCACTCATCACCTGGTACACATGATTTCTGAGAGAACAACCCCTCAATTTTTCTCTAATCATGGTTTAATTAATATTGATTTTGCCATAGTCTTAGTCCATTGCTCGATCAACTTTGACATGCAGCCAAAGAGTATGGGTAACTACAATTATGCAAGTTACCCATACTCTTAGAATTGCGGCTTTAATACCAAGTGAGTGTCCAATGCTCATCGGTTTTGAGATAAGTAAAAACAGAGTATAAACTCGTTTGAAAGCCCGGTTTCTAAAATGAAAAGTTAAGCCTACCGTGCATAATAAGAAAGACGCCCTTTTAACATTAGAACTGCAACTTAATGCACTGCGTTGTATAAAACTATAAATATTAAATAACTGCATTTTAAAAATAGAAATTAATTTCTGCTGCACGATTTTGTATCAATAAAAGGACACAAAATCAAAAACATAAATATAAAACAAAATTTAATTTTTAACAGCGAAAGTAAGATTTAATTAACATTAGAGTATAGTAGAATTAAACAAATTGCTCAGTATTATGGCAAATAAATTTCGAAGAAGAAACCAAATTAAAAAGGGACAAAAACATAGATAGCAATTTATTTGACAATAAAGGCATTATTTCATAACAGCAATCTTCTAAAGGTGTTATTCACTCTCAGGGGTTAGCTGCATCATTAAATCGTTGTATTGTTTAGCACTAAAGCCAAAACCATAGCCACTATTAATATCGTGAACAATTTAATTGGTCCTATATTAAATTTAGAATCCATTTTTTCTGATACTAGTATATTTCCAGTTTCCTATATTTAACCGAAATTCCTGATTTTATTTTGGAAGGATCCGTTCTGATTTTACCTCAAGGTTCAATACAACGTCAGCCATCCAAAGCAATGACGGATCCAGGGGCGGAGGGACCCCCCCAAAGATTTTACTGCCTCCTTCATTTCTTGTTTTTTATATTTTTTTTACTCTTTTTTAGAATGAATTTGTCAATTTGGTCAATTATTGACACCTTTGTCACATTGCCCCCCCCCAAGATTTTTTTCATTGGTCCCCTTGTCACATTGGGCCTACCCCAAGATTTTACTCTAGATCCGCCCCTGATCCAAAGGTAAAATCACGTAAAGGGTATTTGCACTTTCACGATTATAAAAAATCGTGGGGTGAGGTCTTTCCCAGTTTATAAAGGTTTATGATATAGGTATAGTTTACAATGGTACTGAATACCATGTTCACTGATCCTGGAAGTTAAACTTAATAAAAACATTAAATAAAAATCAATAAGTGGCCTTCTAATATGTCAATTAGGTCTTCAATTATATTACTTGCAGTAGCGTGGCAAAGGTAGATGCCACTTTCATCATGGCAGTTAAAAAGTGAGATGGCCCGAAGAATGACCCTGGGGACGGGTTTGAGTAAAATTATTGGAAACGGGGAAGGGGACAAGAGAAAATATCTGAAAATTTGTCTCTAAATCTAGAACCCGTTACCCTCAATGTTAAAGTAGGTTTATTGGAAGAAAAAAAAGAATCAGATCATTTGGAGACAAAGTAAAGGGAATAAAAAATGGGTAACTACGTAATAAATAGACTACAGGACCCACGACGGTGCATAAAATAAGCTATACATCACATGTATATTGTTAAAAATTAAATTATTTGTACTGAAGGTACTATGATATTGTGGGCGTTGAATTTAAGGTTCATAGAACGTCTTACGTAGATAAGTCTAAGCACTCCTGTATCAAATAAAAAGAAAAGAAAACAAAAACATATATGCTTACAGGAAATATATGTTGTCAACAGCGAGTTGAAATCTGTTTAGCAGATAAATTTCTTTTAATTTTTTACCACACTACGAATATGAACATTCTAATCTTATAACGCATAATAGTCGTTCCCTAGTTAATCCCTCCTTCATTGGATGAGTTAGATTTATCCAAAAAGGGATTCTGGCTACGCCCCTTCAATCAGGTTTTCTTACTATGAGAGGTGTACTTAATTTAAATACATACTATTAGTCCCTTAGTAGCAGCTCCATTAAGATACCTGTCCTTTGTACTACCGGCATCATTATATCCCAGAAGGTAAATTTGGCGAGACTTGGGTAGCCATAGCAAATCGGTAATGCGACCGGTAGTCTCTTAGTGTCTACCCCACGCCGTGTCAAAAGCACTACGGGGTTACCTCGTGTTTTGAAAAGATTTCTAAGCATAAAGGTCACGCTTTGGTCCTCATAAATGATACTGAACAAAAGAACGAATAAAGACCAGACAGAACGAATAAAAGATCTTAAGAGGAATTTCGTTGGAAAAGTAAAACTGAAAAATCCGTTTATTATAGTAAAATATGTTAAAGAACAAGAATGATTAAACTGAAGGACAAAATTAAACTGAACATAATTAAATCAAATTTTTAGTTCTGAAGAGTACATAAAAAACAACGAAGTTCATGAGTCTATGAGTTTACGAGACTATGAGTCAAAATTTGTATTCGGTCATTGGCTTTACTTCCCCACAGACTCGGTTTAACTTTAAAATTTTGACCGAGTTAATTTTTTTTATTATTATTGGTGCATTCAGAAGTTTGCAGAAAGAACCTGTGCCCAAACCCTGGATCGACCAAAAAAATCAGGAATATAAGATCCAGAAAGAACTTCGTGCTGTGGCGCTCAAAAGAGTCAGTTAATATAGCTTGATTAAGCTTGCAATACTATTTCTATTAACTTACTTCCTACAACCTTTTGGATCGGTCTTATTGTACAGAAGAAAGAAAACAGTAACCCAATAACGATTTGGGAAAATTAACGGCTCATATAATTTTTTGAAATTTGAAAGCGTTTCATAAATATTTAAAAATACTCCCTCAAGGACGTGGGTGGGGATTTTGGCTCAGTTCGTCTTCTGTCAGAACGTAGCTTTACACTCCCTCTGAGGCGCTTTTCTAGGAGCCAATGAGTTTTCTACAGGGTACTAACATCGCCTAGCCTAATCCTTAAAGCTGTTTCCGTGTCCCCTCCTCAAAAGATACTTGGGAGTCTAAATTCTATCATCATGCGTTTTAATAGATGTTGCAAAGTTTTCTCATACAAACATGGGATTTGCACATAACTGAACTCCAATTTTCAAGATTTAGTTTTTGTATCCTTTTACATTCCAGGTATTATTCCATGTATGTATACTTTTTACATACATGCCGTCTGCTTTATCTTTTACAGAAAAAAAAAAAAAAATCCCGAATCAGGAATTAAAAGACAACTTCTCTGCCTTACTAATAAGAGTTAATCTACAACTTGAAAAAAAGTTGGACGTTTTACATCTGAATTCCACTAATTTCGATGTTCATGTGTTTAAATAATGGCTAAAAAATATATTTACTAAAACAAAAATATCATCAATCGGCAAGATCGTATCTACTGGGGGAGGGGGGTCAACAGGGTTTGACCCCCCCCCAAATTTAGCTCAATTCGTCAAAACATAAGAATACATAAAAATGAATTTTTGAGACTCTCACCAGAATTAATCTTGGGTGCGCTCATGCCTTACGGTTAAAAAGTTATGACCTGTTAATGGTAGAGAATCTAGTGATGACTCATTTTTAGCAAAATATATTTTACCAAATGTAGTTTGAGTTAGTTTCCAAACCTACCTTACACTTTCTTCCTTGTTTTCGCCGTCTATAAAATTAGATTTAATTTAAGAGGTTTTCTAGTGAGAAGCCTTTCCTGAGACATGTGGAAAGAAGGCTTCTTGATAGATAAAAGCATGAAGCCTTTAGTGGGAGAATATATATATATATATATATATATATATATATATATATATATATATATATATATATATATATATATATATATATATATATATATATATATAATAAATAGGACAAGAAATCTACGACTCCAGCGATACTGGAATTCTTCAATTACAGTATATGAAAGAAATAAATTACAACAAATCATGGGCATCAACAGTGTTTTTAATCAGAAAAATGTTGGCTTATTAGCAAAGGCTTAATCTGGTCAGCCGAAAATTGATTCGGATATTAGAAGGTTGATTCTTCGGCACTTGTCTGTTAAAAGAAACAAACCCAAGAAGTGAAGTTCAGTTACTCGTTGTGAAATATACGAAAACAAATTGATAATACAATACTTAAGAAACAAAATTATGGAAACTAAGACAAAGAATTATGGAAAACAGGCCGCGCAGAACGCAATATATTAAACACCCAACCTAACCCCTAACCACCTCTATATATTAAATATTTAAGTCAAATATAGCTAAATTGTATTTTTTTTCTCACTCAAAATAAGCAAATCATTACTGATTTCGATGAGGCAAACCGGTTATTGTTAGGTCTTACACAGCGCAATTCTTGAATGTGTTTCGTTTAGTCTTAGTTCCAAACTGAAGGGTATCCTGAAATGGTTTCAAAACCTGTACGGTCATTATTAAAAAAAAAGAAAAATATTGACAATACAACAGCCAGTGCATGGGACGCTTTATGCATAATAAGTATCAGATTCTTTGCAATTTCTGATTTAGACAATTCTGTCTTTTGCAACTTCTATTGCGTTTGCTTTTTTAGTCAAATTATTTCTCCATCGTCAGCTTTTTTGGAAATTTTCCGTTAAAGGAGCACCATTATTTATAATTTTTTTAATTTTAAAACCGTTAACTGGCTACCACTAACATTCTAGTTCTGGAAATAGTTTATTTAATTAGTAAATAGTAAACATAAAAAAAGACATCTACATTTAATCTCAAGGATAAAAAAAAACCTAACCTGACATTACATTCATTTGCTACCATAAGAATATTCGCTGCGGTTAGGTTTGAGGGACCAAAGCGGCCTGGTCTTCAGATAAGTCTATGCCTACTGGTATTGGTAGTAATCCCTTAACGAACAAATTCAATTTTTTCTTATTATTTGAGTTCGTTCGTTTACAAGCCAAATAGAGGCTCACAGGGTTGGGAAACATAGCAACTCATGCTTGTGCCCCTCTCCAAGGAGAAAAAAAATCACAAGATTTTATAGTTTTTTTATAATAGGCTATATACAAACACTCGAATTGTCACATGTTTTGTCTTTTTGTCAAAGTTGTACCCCCCCCCCCTTGAAACTAAACCCTGCATTCGGGCCTAGTCAGCAACCTTTCTTAACTTTATACTCTGTCATGAATCATTTCATCAACTATATTATAAAATCATCAAAATCAATTATAAAATTTAAATTATCAGTGCAACTGTCTATTACCTTTCCGCCTCTACTGGTACGACCCTCTGTGGGCATTTAACCGCAAGTGTGCCTAGTATGCATCCCTTTAATCCCCTACAGAGAATTTTTCCAAACATAAAAAAGACCTTACGCCCTGTCAGCCCAGCCAATTACCATTTGTCAATATTAATTATGGTTTCAAGCCTAAAGATTGCAAAAACCTTAAAAACCCTTCGGATGTCCATCTGAATGGATTTAATTTTCTATACAGGGGCCAGGACATGAATAGATGTTCATGGATTATGCTGCAGGTAGCCGAATATGCCTTAAAGCTTTAAAATGTAATCCATTTGCATGTAAAGGTATAAAGCCGATCCGTTTAGGTGAACCTTTTTTTTTTCATGTGGGACTATATAGGGGAATATTTTTAAACTAATCTAATGTAGTCCCTATTCACGGAGGAGCTCAAGGGCAATCATTAGAATAATAAGGTATAGATCTGAATACGGATTGTTTTTCCCATGGACAACCGGGCCACAAAAGACGACCGGGGCACAGGGAATATAAATGACGACCGGGACACTCAAAGAGAAATTACAGACCGGGACACCGGGACACAAATGACGACCGGGACACAGGGAATATAAATGACGACCGGGACACTCAAAGAGAAATTACAGACTGGGACACCGGGACACACATGACGACCGGGACACAGGGAATATAAATGACGACCGGGACACAAGGACACGACTACAACGGGGACGCTGGGGGGCACAGGGGGGATATATAAATGACGACGGGGACACAGGGAATGTTCGATTAGCAATCACCATGAACAAAGCTCAAGGGCAATCATAAGAATAATGAGGTATAGATCTGAATACGGATTGTTTTTCCCATGGACAAATGGCGACCGGGATACCGGGACACAGGGAATATAAATGACGACCGGGACACTCAAAGAGAAATTACAGACTGGGACACAGGGACACAAATAACGACCGGGACACAGGGGATATAAATGACGACCGGGGCACAGGGACACAGCTACAACGGGGACACCAGGGGGCACAGGGGGATATATAAATGACGACCGGGACACAGCGAATGTTCAATTAGCAATCACCATCAACAAAGCTCAAGGGCAATCATTAGAATAATGAGAGAAATTACAGACGGGACACCGGGACACAAATGACGACCGGGACACCGGGACACAGGGAATATAAATGACGACCGGGACACTCAAAGAGAAATTACAGACCGGGACACCGGGACACAAATGACGACCGGGACACAGGGAATATAAATGACGACCGGGACACTCAAAGAGAAATTACAGACTGGGACACCGGGACACACATGACGACCGGGACATAGGGAATATAAATGACGACCGGGACACAAGGACACGACTACAACGGGGACGCTGGGGGGCACAGGGGGGATATATAAATGACGACGGGGACACAGGGAATGTTCGATTAGCAATCACCATGAACAAAGCTCAAGGGCAATCATAAGAATAATGAGGTATAGATCTGAATACGGATTGTTTTTCCCATGGACAAATGGCGACCGGGACACAGGGAATATAAATGACGACCGGGACACTCAAAGAGAAATTACAGACTGGGACACAGGGACACAAATAACGACCGGGACACAGGGGATATAAATGACGACCGGGGCACAGGGACACAGCTACAACGGGGACACCAGGGGGCACAGGGGGATATATAAATGACGACCGGGACACAGCGAATGTTCAATTAACAATCACCATCAACAAAGCTCAAGGGCAATCATTAGAATAATGAGAGAAATTACAGACGGGACACCGGGACACAAATGACGACCGGGACACCGGGGCACAGGGAATATAAATGACGACCGGGACACTCAAAGAGAAATTACAGACTGGGACGCCGGGACACAAATGACGACCGGGACACAGGGAATATAAATGCCGACCGGGACACAGGGACACAACTACAACGGGGACGCCGGGGGCACAGGGGGGATATATAAATGACGACGGGGACACAGGGAATGTTTGATTAGCAATCATCATCAACAAAGCTCAAGGGCAATCATTAGAATAATGAGGTATAGATCTGAATTCGGATTGTTTTTCCCGTGGACAATTATATGCTGCATGTTCAAGAGTCGGTAAACCTGACAATCTATTTATATGCACAGGCTGTTGGGTGGCGCGAAGCGCCACCCCAACAGCTAGTATATATATATATATATATATATATATATATATATATATATATATATATATATATATATATATATATATATATATATATATATATATATATTTGCTTTTTTACGCCTGAAAGCAAGCGAAGTTTTCTCAATGTAAAGATTTTATCCAAACAGGTTTCATTAAAAAGTAACTGCTTGTTTTGCCTCGGAACTTGTACTTGTGCATCTTTAGACGGGGATCTAGACTTGTCCATCTTTAACTCTAACAAAATGTAATGAAAAAATGTAATGATAAAATGTAATGTAATGAAATGTAATGAGTGACCTATGTGCACCTCAGCCCATGGATAACCAGACACAACTCATTACATTTATTCCTGGTAAAAAGAGTTCACGAGTCAATCCAATACATTTGTAATTTGATGTATCTTTTTCGATGGCCTAAGTTTAAGGCAGACTCAGACACAAATCCCACAGTCAAGTATCCTTACACAATCCCATAATTTATTGTTATTTTTAAAGACTCAAGTCCGTAACTTGTAAACAATTTTTCACTTCTGTTGCTGAAACAAACTCACGTGCAAACACAACAAACTCTCTTTAAAAATACCAGCTTATGTAATTGACAAAACATAACTTTTAACAAAACCAGTTCATAAAAAATAGAGATGATTTCTCTCTAAAGATTCCTCCCTGGAATTAAGAAACCTCGCAGCAGGCTACCTTCGATTCTTTAGCACGAAGTGTTGCAAATTTACGTCTAATGTGCGATTTCATTTTAATTTTCGAATTATAATTCCTCATACTTAATATCCAAGATCACTTAAAGACCAAGTAATTCTTCCTTGAAATTGATCAATAAAATTATAACGATATTCTCAGGACCAATGAATCTGATTTTTCATTGTGTTTTCATGATATCGTATAAAAGGAATAGAGAAAAACAAGACTGAGGAATTGAACAATTTCTGTCAACTTTATTGTCTATAAAAATCTGCAAGATATAGCAAAAAGAGGATATAAAAGGGAACATGCAGGAGACTCTGATAAAAATATACGTTTCCAAATCCAGCACTAATACACTCATGGGAATTTTCTGAAAATTACCTTAAAACAATCATAAATTTTAAATTTTCTCATTCTTTAATTGTATTACTTCACAATACATGAAGGATAAATATACAGTCTTTTCTATGTATTAAAACTATATTTTTCAATAGCACGACTCCTTTCTTCTTATTATTTTACGACGAACACTAATCAATTCGGGAGGGGAAAGTCAACCCTAAGAATAGTGTGAATATTTATAGTGGGATGTATGTATCAGTGGGGAGTGAGGATTAAGTGAACCAATTCACTTTTAAATTGATATAATTAATATTTATGATTTTTTTAAAGTAGTTTTCAGAAATTTTGGTAACAATTATATGTTAACAAAATTACCAATGAGGGACGAGATGTCACTTTAAGGGTCCCTTTACGTGGTCAAAATAAAATTTGTGAAGTAAGCGATTAGCATATCAGGAGAGAGCATAAGAAGGCCCATCGAGTTGTGTGTTCCCATAACTGTATATCAGTAACTGTAGTAACTGTATATCTGTATATCATAATCACTGTATATCAGGAACTCAAATCTAACTTTCTGCGTTCTCACCTAAATTTTCACTAAAGACTGTCGACATAATTGACAGCAAAACCTAATTAAGAAACATATTTAATAATAAACGAATGAATTTTTTCTTGAAGATAGCGACTGTACCTTTTATTCCAATGCTGAATACGCCTAGGCAGTCGTTTTGTTTTTGTTTTTCATTTACTTTCCAATGGCTTATTTTTAGACATTCGAAACCTAACCTCCAATAACCTCATTTAATACAAAATGAAGACATAACCGACAATATAAATCTGTCAACTCTGTGATAACATTTTCCAGCAGATATAAACCTTTCTAGAGTCGCAGTATATTTTATATCTCCTGGCAAATTTTCCAGATGAACAAATCGGCTTTCAACGCTCAAAAGAAATTCGGAATGCCAACGCAAGTCCGACGTTTTGAAAAGAAAACAAGACGCCAGAAACATCGGGGCTCAATTAATTCCCGGGCCTGTCAAACGTCGCAATCTGTGCTTTTAGAAAAACATCAAACGCCATCCAGGATGAATTTGTCGCACTGTCATTTTTTAAAGATATCTTGGAACAAGTTTGGATCAACCAATAGGATTTGCAGATACTTACCTGCTGTCGTAAAAAAAGCACATTAAACTGAGAATTGCCGTATTTTGATTTAATATATCAACAAAAATTTCTTAAAAATGAATACAATGAGCAGACACGTAATTATAGCAATAAAATATCCCAAAACATACCTTGGGGCGAACATCAGCATTTTGCAGCAAAAACAGATTGTATATTTTAGCAGGATTTAGCCCTCGAAACATTGTGGCTAAGATGTTTAGGTAAAAAGTGATTAGGGAAGTCTTGATGATTTTATTTGGGCTGCAAGTATGGCTAGTTTGACATATTTCCCAAATGACGAACTAGTCTTGCTTTGTTTCAAATCAATCATGCAAATATTTTCAAATCATATGATTTGAGGGCCCTCAGTAAGTTCCCTGGGTCTGTCTCCCCATCTACTCAATAAAATTCGCAAATATTGACATCATGTATCTATTTTGACTGATGATTACACAGGAATTATTTGGGAATGGTACATATCCACAAGTGGCGGTTAGACTACTGAGACCAAGAAACATTACACGCATATTTCACAAATGGTGGACATTTTACACCTCCTTGAAATCAGCGTCATGTGATGACTTGCAATTTATATGATTAGAGGCCTAAAAAGGGAGGCTTTGGAACCGTGTCGCCTCAAAACAATCCCTGCCCTCACCCAGGGTCACTTTGGAACAATACATTTAACCTCTTTCAACTCATTATCATCAAGAGATTACTCGGAGAATGGCCTAAAATGATTATATTTTAATCGTTATCCCTGAGATCGTAATCCTAATGTCCTAGACCTTAACACACTCAGAACACTACAAACATCACAAAGTTTGTAGTTTTTTTCACCGTTTTTCACACGTTTTATTTTCACCAAAGCTGGTACTTAAGAAACCTCTGATCTTGCTAATTACATATCGGAGACAATGTCACACCGTAGACGTTGGAAATCAAAACATGTTAAGTACATACTTCGTTAATGGTAGATGTTCAACACCTAGCTGAGGTCCGAGGCATACAGTGATATTCAAAATATATATGCAGAGAGCTCAAAATGGGGCTCTTGACCCCGTACCCTTTCAGATAAGGACACTTCCACCTTTTTCCATGTAGACATGTTGTGCCTCTTTGAACTCAGAATGTATAAGGGAATTTTTAAGGAATGAATGTTTCAAATGCTCCGTTTAATTCAAAATGGTCCAAAAGGAATAAATGTTTCATCATAAAGCAGTAAAAAAGTTAGTATGACCGTTTTAAATCAAAACACTAAGTAAGTATTTTACAGATAGTTTTCAAACCTCACTAGAGATGGTGAAAAATCTGATGCCACTGTTGAAATACAAAATAACGACCCCTTAAGTACGTATTTCACAAAGAGCACTGGGTTTTTATAAAAGTGGGTAATTAACGACTTCTAGGATTGATAACGAACTTGAAGTCGGCATTAGGCTAGTCTTAGTTTCAATCAGAGTCATACAAAGATTTTGATTCTTTGTGGCTGTAAGGCACAGTAGAACTACCGAGTCCATAGTAGTAACCTCTGATTTGTCAAAAACTGGAATTGTCTACATCCTTTTACTAAAAACCATTGAGGGAATATTTAAGCCATTAAAATTCTATCATTAAAAATTATTCAGTTTGTAGAACAGCCTTTATAAGAAAAAAAACACTAAATAATCTCAAAAGGACAATTTAATTAAAACTCAAGAACAGTACTTACGTACTATACGAGAAACGCTCGAGAAGTAAAGTTTGGTTAATGCTAATGAAATATACCTAAGTAAGATAAAATATAATAGTTTCGAAACAAATTTGGGCTATATATTTGGACATTTGGGGTGGGAGGGGAGGGTAAAACATAACATATATTAAATACGTAACCTAAACAAACGTATTCTAACCAAAACTAACCAAAATATGAACTAAATATTTAATTACAATATAGCTACTATGTATTTGGTACTTTTCTATTATATAATACAAACTCGAGAACCTAACCTAGCCTAACCAAAATAGCAATTAAATATTTAATTTAATATAGATATAATATAGTTTCCCAACGATTCGAAGGTAATTGTATGGTATAGACAGCGTGAAAGCGGGTATTGTCACATCTTCGCAATACAAATTCTCGAGTGTGTATTATATGTGTATTAGATAAGTACCATGTATTTTCTACAGCTAATTGTCTGGTATTATCACCGTGAAAAGCGGGCAATGTCTCATGTTCGCGATCCAAATTCTCGAGTGTTTCTTGTATAATACTTAAGAACCCCAAAAACACCCCCCACCCAAAAACGCCCCTGTTTAAACTTCCATGATTTTGACACGTCTTACTTAAAATTCCCAAACTTCTATGAGTTCGTTTTTTTACATCTTTTCGTAGAAATTGATTTAGTTTTACTAGTCCTAAAAGCAATAAATTTACATAAATGGTTTCTTCTTTTTTAAATCACTTCCTTTCATATGTAGACTATATAAAATCGTTCGCCAAGACAAATTTCCAAGTTAAGTTATTTATGTAGTTTTCAGTAATTGTAAATCAGGGTTTGTGGTAAAATCCAACTTATTGCTGGTAAAATTTATCGAAATAAAATATTTTCAACAGCTAAAACTATTTAAATTACTTTTTTTCACTGCTTTCTTCCTTTTAAATCCATTTTTATCAAATATACAAAACGATGGCTAAAAAAGCTTTCATAATAAGCAATATATTTAGTTTTCTACATAGCGCAAATGGCACACGGACATTTTGGGCTGGGGGGTTTAAGGGTGTTGCAACACTGCCCTTAGTTATGGTGATTTTTGTTATTTTTAGTTTTCACTTCTTTATTTATAGCAATTACTGCTCGAGTTGGGTTTTGAATTTGCTCTGTACTTGTGGTAAAAAAAAAAAATTAGCTTTCAGTTAATTTTATATTTGATTATTTATATCTAGTTAATTTGGTTATTTTTTATTTTAATTTATATTTAGTTAATTTGTTTTTAGTTGAAGAACGAAAACAATTTAAAACAATTTTGCACCGTAAAGCCAGAAAGGTGACTTTACAATAAAGGTGAGTCAGAAAGTACATGTGACAAGTTTAAAAATCATTAACTTTTGTAAAATCGGCAACATTTTCCTCTATCTTCCAACTCAAACTGTATAGTAGTAAACTAATTATTATTAATTTTGATTTGCATCATGAGTCATAAAGAGAAGCTTTCGGTATGATTAACAATCTGTCTATTTTGCTATACCTTTTCCAATCCAACCTTCACTAATCACAATAGTAGGCGAACCGGGCATTTACGCGGGGGAGGAGGTATTCATACCCGCACTCATTTAAAATCCTGGTATGTATGGTTCTTCTTGTCTATGTTTTTCCCAGTTTGATCAAATTCAAGCTATTCCCCCAGAAATTTCGGCCCTCCAAAATAAATTTCCGTCTTGTGTTTAAAGAAGAAGAAAATAGCAAAAGTTGGATTGTAAAAGGGACTAATAAAACAAAAATATGAAACATAATAAGGCCAAAGAAAAGTTCTTAAACCATTTTCAAATAAAAAGGAGCCTGTATACCATTTTCATTAAATTTACTTTAAATCCCCAAGGCTGGTATACGTCCCAGCTTTTCATCTTCGGTTCGCCTCTAACTCAAACGAATTCTAATTTATATTCCTCCTTTGAAAACGTATGTCATCTTCCTTCTGTCATACAGTGAAAAGGTGTGTCATAAAATAAAGGACGCTAAAACTGATGAATTATACTTTAGCGCAATAACCGCATTTCTTCTCTGATGCAAAGAAGCGTTTATCTTAACATATCTTATAAAACATGCCATTTTACCTTATATGATAGTATTTATTTGACTTGCAGAAGCACGGAATACTTTATTATTGTTTTTTTTTAGTTACACAGAAATTGAATTATGTATGCTTTGCAGTAAGAAAACCCTGTATATAAATCCAACATCTATAAGATTATATGTCCGTTTTTGTTTATACTGTATATGATGGTTTATCCGCTTATCAGTTGTGGGAATATGCAACCTCAGCTTGCGAGAGAGAGAAAGACGGGTTTATTAATATAAATAAACAAAACAAAACAAGCAAATGGCCCGAAGCAAAGATTGTTTGAGCTTACAACCCCAATACACATACAAACAAAAACAATACGAAAAATGAGAGGAAAATAAAAAAATAAAAGGAAAAAAAGAAAAGAAAAAATATTCAATTACCCTCCCTTTCGATCGATGTGGGATTACACTTCAAAAAAGACAAAAAGGACGAAACAAAAAGACACTAAAACCACTTGACCAGTATCGCCTAAAACAAAGCCAACATCTTGGCTCCACTTGAGGTCCACTCAACTATCAAAACCGTAAATATTAAGGCAAAATAGCTTGAATTCCCTCAAGCAATATTTGCAAAGCAATATTAACACTAGACCTCCGTTGCCTGTGCAACGGGAAGTGTTGCAGCAACTGTGCCCTGTTCCTTAGGGCACAGTTGCGGAGCAACACGTGCAACTGTGCCCTACGGGACACAGTTGCTATTTCCGGGAAATCTGAAAGAGATACGGAAATAACGTCTTATAGTTTTCTGCTTTACTTTTGATGGTCTAAACTAGGAAAATATAAAACAAACCAAATTCACCAGAAAATTTAAATTGCCCCGAGGGCATGACAAAACTTCCAAATAGAAAAACCCAAAGAAGGAATTTTATTTCGGAGAAACTATTGTAAGTTCCAGTTGTTAGGAGATCGAGACCTGTCGAACCGCGTTGGAAAAAAAATTCTAGCTGGTCCAGAACAGAAGTTACCTCTAGAATGTCGAAACTTCGGAAATTATTTCTTAGAGAACGAAGCAACTTGGTATATAGAACACTTCACTTCTTCTTGCATACTTTTCATAGCACTACTCGATAAAAATATAAGAAACATCAAAATCGAAAATTTGAGAAAATTCCAAAAAAAAATCGGAACGAGATGGACTTTTCCGGAATTATTTCCGGGAAATCTGTAAGAGCTACGGAATTTTGTGCTCCGGTTCTTGAAGAGACAAATGAAAGTTCTACATGAGTTCAGCATAACTGTATTTCTAACAAGTTTATTTCCGAAGCTAGGGTCGTCTTAACTTGACGCCAAACATCGAACGCACAGTTTCTAAGAAAAAAACCGTTTTATTTTTTTTATGGAAAACTGTTAGAAATTTTAGGAACTTCTCTGGAACTTTTTTACTCTGTTTCACGTTTCCCTTCCCTCTGAAAAATCTCAAATTTTTAACTCTTACCACTTCGGAACTACAGGTCGCTGATCACGGTGAAAAAAAAAAAAAAAAAAACTACGAAAGCAGTAGTGTTGCTCCGCAACACAGTTAAAGTTGGGACAGGGGTGAGGTACTTTGAACAGAAATACGACTTAGAAATTTGAACAAAAGTCGGATGGATACCTGCAATAAAAAAGCAGCCATGTACGCTGGAATTCATTCACCTTTCTTTAAATTTAAAAGAATACCGCCCCCAAATATGGTGTTTTATTTATGAAGGTGGATCGCGAGCAGAACCTGATATCTCACGACCAACACGTCTTCCTTAGAGTGCCAAATTTTACGTATCCATATTGCCTTGGATATTTGGACCATTTTTGTAATTGGTCCACCTTCCTAAATAAAACACCATATTTGGGGGCGGTATTCTTTTAAATTTAAAGAAAGGTGAATTACTGTTTAATTTTTCGACCGTTTTTACATCTTTTTTGGATTTCCGCCAGACAACTGTTAGCTACAATTTCTTTTGGTTTGCAAAAAAAAAACCATTAGCATGTAAAAAATATCTTGCTAACAAAGATCATTTTGGTAAGATGGTGGGAACATGGCTATATTCATTTATGGTCCAATTAAATTACGACCGTAACT
The DNA here is from genome assembly GCF_032884065.1 of Artemia franciscana. Taxonomy (NCBI): domain Eukaryota; kingdom Metazoa; phylum Arthropoda; class Branchiopoda; order Anostraca; family Artemiidae; genus Artemia; species Artemia franciscana. The sequence continues at coordinate 41,695,764 of NC_088869.1, forward strand.
AAACTATAAATATGCTTCTTCTAAAAAATGAGAATGGTATCATAATCAGCTTCCATAGAGAGAAAGAAAACCAAAACCATCATTACTAATGCGGCCATTAATTAACGGTTGCGGGTAAAAACTGGAGAGAAAGAGAAATGACAAATAGCAAAACATTTCGGGAATTGTTTGTTGATAGGTTTCACAGAATGGGAATCGGAAATCGGGATACCAATTAATCTGATGTTTATTAGCTTTTCCTTCTTCCGCCAGGAAAAAAGAGAGCAGAGTATTAGAGGCTATTGAGAAAGCCATCCCAAATCCTATTTCTGAAAGGATGTAGGACTGTATTGAAAGCCAAATATACAGTTTGGATATAAAACAAATTTGTTGAAGGTTTTGATATATCGCCACTAGCTAAGTAGATACGAGCAATTTTTTTAATGAGCTATCAAAAATCTATCTAAGATGTTCTGGTAGTCTGCTATCCCAACCCCTTAAGAAACGGCACAAAAAGTGCCAAATTTTTCACAAAATTGGCACAAAATTTTCGTGCCAAATGGCATTTGCAGATGGCAGAATTTATATAAACAACGTACATATGAGAAATAGCTTTTGAATGAGCTCTTAAACATCTCTCTATGATGTTCTAGTAACCCTCTAGGCCTGGGTAAAACAAGCAAAAAACACCGTTTTAACGTTTTTTTTAACTTTAAGTTACTATGGGGTATGAGTCGCTCTTTACTAGATTCCAGCTAATTTTTCAACCACCAAAAAGAGTTCATTACAAATTCTCCCCAGAAACTAGTTAACATTGAAATCTGTTAAATATAGTAGATGGTAGATATTTGTAAAAACCAAGTAAGTATAAGCAATAGCTTTTAATTAAGCCATTAAACATCTATCTACGATGGTATGGTTGCCTGATAATGTTTTAGTAGCTTACTGATGAAGAGAATATTTATGAGACTATCTAAGGGGGCTGGGAGGGGGAGTGTGCGGGAGGGGTTCTTGTAAACCTCCAGTCAAGGGTTCTGGAGTACAACTATTACAATAGCACCTGTTTTGCACTTCAGAGCTTTTCCACTTAAGAAGTGGCACCAAGGTATTGTTTTCAGTGCTATATCGTACTTACTGGATAAAAAAAAAAAAAAACATGTAGATATGAGCAATAGCTTTCAAATGAGTCATTAAACATAACTCTTATAAGTTCTGCTAGCCCAGTAGCCCTAGCTTTTCCTCTTGAGACATCGCACCAAAAAGTGTCGCTTTTAGTGCCGTTTGGAACTTACAGATGGTAGAATTTATAGGATGAACATAGATATGAGCAATGTCTTTTATATGAGCTAAAAAAGAATGTGTCTACTATGTTCTGATAGCCTGCTAATGCCACCCCTTGTGAAATGGCATAAAAACTGCCATCTTAGTTCCGTATGACACTTGCAGATGATGGAATTTGTAAAGAGCAGGTACATATGAGAAATAGATTTTGAATGAACCATTAAGTATCTCTATATGATGTTTTGGTAGCTTGCTACGACTGCTGAAAAAAAAAGAAAGAAAAACAGGAGACAGACCGGTGCTAGCGATGCAAAAGAGATTTTCCTTGCTGCTCAAGGAGGGGGACTGTAATTCCCCTGCCTTAGGTTTTCGACTAAGCTGATTCCAAAGGTACACTTTTTATTTTGATCTCATACCAATTTCAAGAGGTTTCAGGCTTTTTTTTCGAAATCACCATAAATCTCTTTCCGCAATAAACTTTTACTTTTAAGACGGACCGAAATAATAGATACCATTCCTGAGTCAGTGTCAGACGGCAATTTTTTTCACTAGGTAGCTTTTTTTAATACGGTTATTAACTTTTGGTTACTATGGGCTGTGGTTCTCCCTTTGCTAGTTTTCAGCTGCCACTACAGCCATGATAAAAACCAGAGTGGGATTGGCTCTTTACTGAAAACGATATGTATTTCGAGCAGTGTGTTGTAAAAAAATAATACCAAAGCCAATCAAGGTCTTCAACTAAGAGTGAGGTAATTCCCCCTCCTTCTCAAACCCTTCAGGCGGCTGACTGTCATATGTATTTTATTGAAAAGGGCATGTATTTTGAACGGTGAGGTTTTTATTTGTCAATATATTTGACAAAACATAAGAAAGAAGAAAATTACCATAATAACTAAGATTACTCTACAGACAAGAATTAACAAAAACAGATTGATTGTTAGTATAACGATACGAATTCCTGGAAGTGCCAGAAATTTTGATTCTTCAGTATTATTTTTACAATGAAGAAAAATTATATATATATACTTTTACTAAAATCGGTCTTTCGCTTAATGTTGATAAATGTGAGTATCTTTCTTTCAATGTTCCCTGTTCTCCTAGGCCTCTAATTTTTCAAAATTTTTCTATCCCTCATGTAGATTCGATCCGGTGGTTGGGTATTACAATTACAAAAAATCTCAAAACTCTTCGGGAGCGTGCTGTCTGGGATGCTAGAGTGAAAATCCAGATTGGTTACTCTAAAATTGTAGCCAATCGAGGGAAATACAATCGTATTGCCCTTGGTAAGCTTTATTCTACTTTTTCCGATCATTCTGTTCTTTACCTTTCTGGGCTTTACCCTATATTTAAGAAAAAAGATATTAGCGATATTCGATCCTCTTATTTCCGTTTCTGTAAATTTCTTCTCTATCTTCCTCTGTGGTATAAGAATCGAAAGATAATCAAAAAGTTCCATCTTCCGAACATTACTGAGAAGCTGACTGATCTACACAAAAAGCTCTCAGAAACGGCGTATCGGCGTTTGTCGCCTCACCACGGTCTGATCCGTTTGTATGATTAATGTCTATTGTTGACTCTCGTTTTTTTTTGTTATTTGTTTTTTTATTTTGTTATTTGTTTTCCGTTTTTCTTCAAGTTTTTACTCCACTATTTATCTTTTTGATGTATGTGGGTTAGAAATAAATATTAATATTATATATTATATATATATATATATATATATATATATATATATATATATATATATATATATATATATATATATATATATATATATATATATATATATATATATATATATATATATATATATATATATATATATATAGGAAGCGATTGAATTGTCACAACATGCACTTCACTATAATTCTCAAGCAACTAACATATAACTGTACCCGAAAGTCTTGGGGAAAAAATCTAAGGACCCGCGTCTTAAAAAATTTTTAATTAGAACTATGGTAAAATTTAGGCATAAATAAAAGAAAAAGTCTTTATTGGCTTTTCACTAAAAATTTCAAACGGTACAGTGCATAAAATTCGATTGAATTATTTAAAAATTTTATGATATAAAAAAATGACATTAATAGGACAGTGTATATTAATTACCAAAGAACAAATTTTCAAAAGCAAAGAAAAACCCATTTATTTCTCAGCCGTCAGCTATAATTATACCCTCTCCCTGAGAATTTAATAGAAGAAAGGGCATAAATATATGGGTGGTAATTAAAAATGAATTCGTCAAATTGGCAATTGTATTCAGAATCACGACTAAAGATTTGATAAAAATTTGCATAATTTGAACGGGTAAAGTTATTGTAAACCATACAATGTTTGGGACGGATTATAAAATATTGATATTAAAGCCCGTAAGACTTAAACATAGTACTAGGACAAACCATGAACATCTTTACAGGCACATGCTCAAGTAGGTATGCTCCCCTCCCCTCTCCAGAAAAAAAAATCACCGTACGTCCCACTGATTCAGGGACAATCTTTTTAGTGTAAATATAGGACGAATGTTAATGTAGAAAAATTTGATCAACCTCAAAGTAAAATGTGGTTTTTACTTTTAACTTCTTTAGTTTCAAAATCTTTTTTTTTTTTTGTATTTTATTACGGGTAAAACTTCGAACTAAATTGAACTAAATAAAATGATGAATCTCAAATATAGTCATTCGTTTCAAAAGAATGAACTATTAAATCAATTCGGTCTACTTGGTTTATTGCTTCAATTCAAATTTTTAAATGTTGCCTTTCTATTCGTTCATTTTATTCATAAATTAAAACGCAGCGTAGCCTAAGAAATTTTTGACGCAATGTCAATATTAAAATGGTCATTATCTAAAAATAAGATTGATTGAAATATACCTTTTGTATTCAGGAGTAAATGTACTTAGGAGAAAGTTTGTAGAGACAATTGACCTTGTTTCCAAATTACAGAAACCAAGATACGTCTCTAAGAAATGCATTAAAATTAAAAAAAAAATGTTTATACTAAAAATGAGAAGTGAAGGAAATCCCGAGGTTTTAGTTCTGACATAATCGGAGATCCTACCAACGTAGCTTTATAAGGAAAATTTAGATAAAAAAGAAGAATATGACTTATTTTCGATTAAAAGTTATGATGCTTTTTCTTATCTGCTTTGCCTGCCCAAAATTTTACTCTTTATCTCCTCTTCATTTCCTTTTGTCCCCCCTGACTTACTATAATAAAAATACATTCCACAACCTCACTTTTAAACCCTCAACAAAAATGTGTGCACAAGAACCAAAACTCTATACATTAACTGAATAAACGGCAAATAAGCAATCAATTATCATTCATTTTTTTTTCTTTTATATTAAAAAATACAGTGCATCAAAAATGATTCCTTTATTTGAGAAAGTACGCTAAAACTCATCTATATAAGGCATTTCGCTTAAGAGCTTTCTTCTGCTTCCTTAAAAGTATCTCGGAAGAGAATATGAAAACCACTTCAAAGGTTCTCAATTTAATTAGCTATACTTTCTTGTTTACTTTGATAGCTATTTTTTTCTTTTCACAAAGAAGATTTCTCCTTCCAAAACTATGTTTTAGAAGTTATTTCAAAAAATGTCTTTGGATTTTTACAAGGAATACTTTGCCTTTCTGAAAAGTAATTCTCAAGGAATGGTCTACAGAAACTTTGACCCTGCATGGTCTTAAGCTCTATTTCAACTTTAGAGTCTCTTAACACGCCCTTCATTGACATCAATAGCGTGATAGGTACAAAATATCTGGGAACTGAACAAACGTCCATCATTAAATTATTTTAGTCCACGATTCGATGTAAGAAAAGCACAGAACACAAAATAAATTACTAAAAGATGTCCATAGAATGTCTTAGGCATTACAAGGTAATTTTCACAATCCGAGAAAAATTTACATGGTAGCAAATAAAAGTAATAATTAATCACAAAAAAAGTTTTAATGGTTGTTTTTTTATGAATAAGTAGCATACTACAAGGAAAAAATTCTAGAAATTCCTTAAGAAATTCCGCGATAAATATTTAACTTAATGGAGGCAGTCTCTTACATCATAGGTGAACATATATTAATCTTCGGAATGGCGGGAGGGTAGAGAATTTTTTTGAGAAGTTGTGGGAAAGGTCGAACATGAAAATGTATCTTTCTCAAAATCTTTCTGAGGATCCTTTAAAATATTCTAGAGGGAAAAAAGTCCCCCTTATCTACCGCCTTGTTTCCGAGAAGGCCTTAACTCTCCCATATCAAGGAGAAATAAGCAAAAATCAATTGAATATGCACAGAATCGGGCAGATTGTGAACAAGTGTGTAAGATGTAAATAAACTTAAACTGAAATACAGTACAAGAGAGTAACCAACTTCATAGCAAACGACAAAATGAAATAGGAAATGAAAACGAATGAATGCAATGGTCATCAGACACAGCTTATCAGGGAATTGACCGAAAATGGGAAAAGTTTAGCATTTCATGTGGGTGGGTTTCACGGCCCCACTCAGTGTACACCCCCTAACAATGGACTGTCGTTAGTTGGTATGTTTTTTAGACGCTTTGAATCCCCGACGTCCAATTGTAAGCACACGGCTATTGCCATATATTTAATTATCCAAATTAAAAAGGTGGTATGCTGCACAACATAATTTTACAAGAGAGCAAAATCAAGGAGCAAACCATCACACAAGAATTTTTTTTTTGTTTATTCTTCACTATAATACAAAAAAAATACGTATATCCAGCCTGCCGAATTTTGACTATTTCTTCAAGAAGAAAAGGAGATGTAGTCTATTTTGGAGAAAAAATAGCAACTTATTATTAACCGAAGAACGCTAAAGATACAGAAAGAGAGATTGAACGAATCGATTGAGAAACATCACTTGACAGGGGGGTTTATAGACATTTGACAAACACTGTCATATAACTTCTTTTAAATTACAGCCAATGTATTAGCTGGGAAAATAATGGTTTAGAACAGGTCATAATCGTCGCTGTGATACCTATCATACAGTCGAGATAACTGCCAAAACTGTTTGCTAAGATGTTCTAAAAGAGAGGAGACATAGATCAGGCAGATCAAAGGGAGATTAAGCATACATTGTCCCATTGATACTAATTTTGAGAACTACTTAGACAACATTTTTGGAAATTATCTTAGAAGTTTGGAAATGTAAGATAACACCTTTACACGTGACAACAAAGGCAATAATGTTGTGGATGTCCACGCCTATAAAATCAATTTCAAGATATGTTTTTATACTTTTCATGAATCTGTCTGATCAATTATAAGGATCTGATTGACTGTCTACAAAATATATTTAAATACAGTGACATACGCCATCTCTGTCTTCTTCGCAGGTCTTTTTTTTTTCTTTTTATTTTTAGTATCTTCCGTGTAAGATGCATTCGATGTGCTTCTATCGGGTTATTTATAATACCAAAATAATATAATTACGAACCAGCTTAACGTGTGGTCCCCAACAATAATTTCGCCGATACTTTGTTAAAAGGTTCAGAAAAATTTGAAGTAAGCAGGAAGAGGGTTTGCCATCATTAAGATTTACGAAACAGTAGGCTGCTATTAAATAATCTTAATCAGACAGGAAGAAGCACACCTGCCCGGGTATGGGTGCATTTTGAAAATACCCAACGCTACTTTGAGTCCAGTAGAACAGTTTTATTAAGGTAAGAATGTGCGCGGTTCAAAGAGCCTAGATTGACGTCTAACCACGTCATTCTACGTGAAAAATAGTCGCACCTAGAACAAATTACAACAAAAATTATTTTTTCACGAAAACCTTTGAAGTGGAGAACAACATACTAAAGTATGCGAAAAGCCAAAGCCGGGAAATGTGCCAAAATCACATTTAAATACCCAAATTTTAGCCAAAAAATCTAAAATAAATTTGGCTTTGAATGGGTTTTTAATGGCCTTTTACCGTGTTTTCGAACCTGATGAGAACGAATACACCTTTAAAATTGCTTTATACCTCACTTTCTTCCTAGAAAAAGGTCAAAAATTTATTTTTCATCAAAAATATCCTGGAATGTCGCTTTAAACCTTATTTTACCCCTTGAATTACACAAAATTTAGGTACGAAAGTCCATACGACCTCAAATTCGCATAGCCAGAATCTTTTAAACAGCTCAAAATTGAGCAGCAACTCCAAGAACCAAGGGGGGGGTGATTTTTCTGTTTTTGTCAATGAAAACACAAAAATAGACATTTTCAATGAAAATGTCCCAAAAAAGGTAATTTTTCAAAATCTACGGCGGGTAAAAAATCTAGGGGACAAACGCCACTTCTCTCAATAGACGCCAATGGTTGCTGCACAGAACACCGCGGCAAGAATGTATATCTTATGGGGCTATTTCTGACTGCTATGTGGCTTATTTCAGGGAGCATTTCAAAATGCGGATTTTGTCTTTGACTGGAATAATCGTTGAATATTTACCGAAGATTTCGCTCATCAAAAAAAAGAGCAAAAGGATTCTCTGGTTGCGAGATCAAGTTCACATCTTCTAGATTTTCTGGTTCTACTGGTCCACCACTCAGAAGAAAACACCAACCGCCTTGTCGATCAAGTTGAAAGCAAGCTAAATGCGAAGCATTTCAATACTCTAAAAGTGAAGGAAAAGGTGAGCCTCGGTGAGGCTGCAGCTGACTTTCTGTTTTTGCTTGTCTTTCTTAATTGTGTAACAACATCAAGACTGCAAGGTCTTATTAAGTCGATCTGACTCGCGCTTGTGAAACTTGGCAAGCGTTTTCATTAAGCTGTTTTAGTGTTCAACACAGCGTCGTAATATGAACTAGTTAAGGTTGGAGAGCAGGTGCTACTCAACCTTTAAAACTCGAAAAGGGTTAAACGCTCTTTTCCCTACGACGCAGGCTTATTTTCAGCAAGCTGTACGTCGACATACTTTGTCAGCACTGAGGGACTTCCACTCACACCCTCAGCAGCTTTATACCACTTCTATCGAGTGTTCTTTTCCATAGCTGAATGGAGTGGAAATTCTTACCGCTACTTTTTGCGAAGAGCTTAAAGCTGGTTGTTTGGTTGAAATTAGATTCAACGACTATTTGCGCTTAATTTCCTTGTCTCACGAGTCCAGTACAGCGGGAAACGCTTCTTTTTTTAGAAGAAAATGTGTTTTTAGACTTTTGGCTAAATTTTGGGATATCTAAGAAGTTTTTGTTGCATGAATTTGAGGTTGTAAGGACATAAATGCCTAAATTTTGTGTAATTTGGCAGGTAAGATAGGAAATAAAATGAAATTCCCAAAAAAAAATTTTTAAGAAAAGTAAATTTTATAGCTCTTTCCGTGAAATTGGGCTTTTATATGTTTTTGGACGAAACAGCAACTTTAAAGCTGATATTCGTTCTAAGTAGGTTCAAGTACATGGCAAAAGGCCCTTAAAACTCTATTCACAGCCAAAGCATTTGTTTATTGATTTTTTGGCTAAAATTCAGGCCTTCAAAGACGATTTTTGGGCATTAGTCGGTGTCGGTGTCAGGTATTCTACAGATCTTGCTGAAACTTTTTGTGCAGAAACCATTCAGCATTGCAATCTGTTCCCCTCAAAGCGTAGCCTCTAACTAGTGTATTAAAGATTTTAATTTCCGAGAGTTCGTCTCAACCTTTGTTCTATTTCCTCCTCTATTTTTTCTTGTTTTAATTTCAATGTGCTATTTCCTTTGACGACAACCAAATGACTTTTACATTACTTGCAACGTGTAACCATCGCTACTGATTCACTTACTATCTGAATTACTGTCTTAGCTAACAACGCTTGTTTAGACCGTAAGCTTAAAAAAAAAAAAAAAAAAAAAAAAAAAAAAAAAAAAAGAGAGACAAAGAATATAACAAGAAAGTTCAAAATCCTGAATATGAGATTTTATACAATTTACGAACGCAGAGCTAAATATGCAGGAACTGTTCCTTCGGAAAAATTGCATTTCAGGAGGGGGGGGGGTTGACAATTGAAAAATTATACGTAATTTCAGGATCAATCAAAAAAATTTCTCAGTGCGAGGGCCTACCGATGTATATTTCTGTTAAAAACCATTTTCTTTGTCAAAAAAAGAATCTCTTAGTGTATCATTTCCGAAGTAAACATAAAACGACAGAAACTTATACTAAAGCTTCATGAAGTGACTTAGGAGCCAAAGAAAAGGTTAAATGATCCGCTGAACTTAATCGACTTTGCATCTGACGTGCATATGCGCCCTAATTATCAAAGACTAGAAAAGACCTTTTATGTTAATGACTAAACGATATGTCCTGAGAATAGCAGCTGAAGTGAGGTAGAAGGGAAAGTTTATTAAAGTGTTTTGAATAGAAATGACCTTGTTTTAAGAGAAAAACAGGAACTTGAAAACACATTGGAGTTTCCTCATTCTGTAAATGAGACTCTCTAAATACTTTTTTATAAAGAATCCTAAAGAGAATGAAACTACTTCCACGACTCTCTAGTAGGCTACATTATGCCAGCATAGCTTTTAAACACTTTTCGAAATCGTTAATAAAATTAATATGTATTCCTTGATATTTAACAAATGCAGGTTAAGACGCTTTTATGACTATTTAAATAACTTACTAAACTAATGATAAGTAGACATACGTTTAAAGCGGGGTAATCTGGGCAAAACACTAGGTAAAATAATAATGTAAAAGTCCACATATATTTTCAGAGTTTGAAAAAGAGACACTATTTGTGGTTACTACCACTGAATCGATTGAGGGGGTTCTTGAAGCTGTAAGATGTCCCTTTTTTTACTCAACCTAATCTGAAAGTACAACCTGATCTAGTCTGCATATAAAACAAAAAAAGCTGGCCTGCAATAATCAGCGTACTTACCGTTTCGTTTTTGTGCCCTTAGTATTAATTTCAAATTAATAAAAAAGACCAAACAACCATTTTAGTGAGGAAAAACCGACATCCTTTGGAAGTTGTTTATCTCAAACCTACTACTTTGCAGGGAATGTTTTATGAAACGGGAAGACGGAGCTTCCATACGCTTCCCATTAAGCAAAGGCTTATCACAGAAGCCAAGCTTTCTCGAAAGTTGGTAAAAGAACAATCTTCACCTTATCTTCCGCGAGAAAGTCTCACGAGATAAACTGCACTAGCTTCTTTCTATTTTACTGTCCTATTTTTCAGGGGATTCTTTTTCATAGGGAGCTTGTTTCTACCTACAATTTACTGAAGATTTATAGCTTGTTTTTGCTTAAGAGGGTGAAATTAACAACAGTTCTAATAGTGAGCAAGTGACTTCTTGTTTTACTTTGTTGTTATGGGCCAAAATGACAAAATAGTCAGGGTTTATAGCACCATCAAGGCTAACAGTCAAGGCGTGGGGGTTATGAATAGTGCCCATCTCCTGGCACAAAATGAAATTCGGTGGGAAAGGGTAAAATTTAAAATTGTGATGACGCTGGAGAAAAAGAAATATAGTAATAAGATAGTAAGCTTACTATAAGGAAAGATTTACTCACTTAACTTTGCTCTTTAGCTTAATTTCCGGTAGGCGCAAGGCCACACTATTTAATGATTGTTTTTTTAATATAGTAATAAGGAAAGTTCTTAAAATTAGTGTAATATAAGGTAAATGATCAACGCAATGTCAATTTGTATCTATTTCAAATTACATTTATGAGAAAAAGCTAGCAATCTTCATCTCAATTCCGACTCTAAAGAAGAAGCGAACGCCGATAGAGCAACACAGGGGTACTTGCGCACAAAAAAATGTTTACAGAACAAGAAACGTTTATACTAATATTAAAATCCATCCAAGGACTAAATTCTATTACGTCACATAACTCCAAATTTCTAAAAATGGATGAACTTTTAGAAAAAAAGATCGACGAAACAAAGCACCATTCAAAATTCCAAAGCAAAATTATTCACTGTCAGGAAACAGCATGACAGTATGCCAAGAGATCCCGAATATTTATAAGGTATTTGTCAAATTTCTTGGGAGAAATGAATGGTTGGCAATGAGTAGGTAAAAGTCGGTGTCTTACTTCTACGTTTTTTTTTTTTTTTTTAAGAAACAGGAAATTTTGACAAGTAGTCAAATGGTATGCCTGAGAAAGCGCAAGAAAAAAGCCAAATTTAAAGAAATGACATCTTACGATTCAAACTGACAAAATAATTAAATAGTGGCATAGACGTCTTTAGGATATAAAGAGCATGCAGAAACTGGGCTTTCAAGAGAGGCAAAAAGTGATAAATTGAAAATAACATCCTGGTTATCTGAATAAACGACAAGCTTTGGCTGCGATGCGTAAAAACGCAAATTAAAAAACGAGAAATAAGAATAAAAGAAAAAACGTAAATAAGAAATAAATGATACCATATTTTTTATGATTAATTGTCAATTTTGGTAGAGTTTCCAGTCCCATTTCGTCTAAAGAAACTAATATTAAAAGTATGGGCAAACACATAGGTTTAATCCTTTGAGAGAAGGGACAATAACGGTTTTTGTCTCTCTTGTGCCCAGGGCAAAATCTTGATTAGCACCGCCTACCCCTGTCTCCCAAAGATTTCCAGGCCAAATTTTAACAAAATTTTCATTTATTAACAAAATTGAATTCAAAATATCACAAAAACACATCAAAATGCATTAAATTAGGTCTACTTGCTTTTACTTTCAAGGAATTGTGATGAAGATATGGGAAAATGATTATTTCAGATTTATTTTGGTTATACTTACTGCCAACTGCCCGCTCTATTCTATTTTCGTAAAGATTAAATTCAAAATAACAAAAAGATTAAAATCGATATATTATTTCTTTGAAATTTTGCGCCTGTGAAATCTCTGCATCCGGAGGAAGCGCCCCCTCCCCCCTAGAGCACCCCTGGGAAGGGAGGTTGGTCGGATGATTTTTCCAGGAGGTAAAGAAGAGGCAAAAACATTAAAAATAACTGTCTTAAGACAAATTTTTCGAACAGTTCAGAAGCCTTCGAACCAGTCTTCTGTGGGGGGACTCCCTTTGCCCAATGTTTGCAGACATGGTCATACATATACATCATTTAGTACATCCGTCCCTTTCTCATGCTTCTCTGATCACTTGTAAACTTACTTCGGGTTTAAAACTAAGTTACCAAGAGAGCAGACTCCTATAAGCAGGTGTAAAACCAGGGAATATGGGGCGTGAGTCACCCCAAGACAAGTTTTGGAGTTGTTTTGCCCCACTCCTCCCGAAAAATAGCCTGAAATCATAGACTCAGAAAGACGAGGGAGGGTTTGCTAGATGTTTTCCAGAGAAATTGCCTACGGATTATTCTGGGTACCCATCTGACCCTGTATCTTTAACACTAAGCTGTAAGAAAATGTGGTTCAATCCCACTTTCTAGGGCTTTAATTGGTGACAGATTTAGATGGCTAAGACATGCTCTGCAGATTATGGATGACAAATTGCCAAAGATCGTCCTTGTCGGCTAACCATCTAGGGTCAAAGGAAAACTAGGTCATCCCCGAGTGGGATAAGAGGTTTAAAGAGGGGAGCTTTGAATAGGCTGAAATGGAGAAGAAGAATACGTAGCTGTGTTGGCCTTGGTGATGTAGTCAGTTAACACGATACCCTTGGTAGGTCAAAGCCCAAAGAAGTTGTATATTTGTTAGTGATGGAAAAATTTTAGACAAGATTTCGGCTCAAACATGAAAAATTAAATAGTTCATAAAAAAAGTTCCTTATTTTTTTATTTTTTTTTTCATTCTTGTATAGATTCAAAAGGTCAAGAATTAAAGCAAGAAAAACAATCATACAATTCAATTAAAAATGATGAAAGACAGAAGAAGAGAAAAATTACATGTCAAAAAATAAACAAAAGGCTCTGAATGACCGTCGAGACAAAAGAAATTAAAGACCTCACTTGCGGCGACACTAGGGGACATAATCGTCGAACCTCAGTTGCAAGCTGAAACGTCAAACTAATTAAATTGAAAAATATCGACATCTATCAACGACTGAAAACTTAAAATGATACTATCTCAATGACAGAACGAAGAGGAACTGAACTATAGACTGTGATTTTACAAGTAGATAAAGGACTTGGAATGAAAGACCCAATCAAACCTGAATTATCGTTAGAAATCTATACGGACAGCCAAAAGCTTATTGATAAACTGTTGACAACTTGTGAAAAACTGCCCCTGTCCAAAAATGAAGTTACAACCCACTTTCTGCAATTATCTTGCTTGACAAGAAAAACAACTTCCATTATAAGAATAATATTCATAGCACAAAGAAAGGACATAAATGCCACTTAAAAGTTGTTCATTTCGTGTGGCTGAGACGCAAAGCAGTAATAGGTATTATTTTTTTTTTTTTTTTTTTTTTTGCTTGGATAAATCAACTAGTAAACATATAATAATTACTTTGGGAATCTCTGAAAGATAGAAATTTTTAAATGCGCTCAAGAGCGAGTAGAGAATCCAAAAATGGAGGAAAGTAGGTATTTCTGAACTCCCCCACTAGACAAAAACAAAATTGAGGACCATCAGAAGCACAAGAACTTATTTTGAACTTATAAACATATAATAATTGAATTGCTTTGGAAATCTCTGAAAGATAAAAACTAAGGAAGACAGACATTTTTAGATGCACTCGGGAGCGAGTAGGGAATCCAAATATGGAGGAAAATAGGTCTTTCTGAATTCCCCCACTTCCTAAAGACAAAATAGAGGACCATCAGAAGCACAAGAACTTATTTTCAGACATGGCTCCGGAAATCTGAAGATACCGCTTTTTTGGAACGACATTTCACCATATAATGATTAGTCCTACCCTAATCTGATTAGTCTAAGAGTGAAGTGCTTGTTAATGATGCAGAACTGGAAAAGGATTGGAAACGATAACAAAATATCTTGAAAAATAGTTGTCGAACCTCAGTTGCGAGTCAAAACGTTAAACTAGTTTTTTTGTTTTTTTTTTTTTTTTGTTTTTTTTTACCACTATCAACGACAGAAAATTTGACATGCCACTGTCTGAACCACAGAAGATTTTGAAACTGATAATGCTGTTTAGTACACCATATCACTGCTTATAAGAAAAACCTGAAACGAGAACCTTAAAAAGGGTAGCCTATTTGTGTCTTCGATCATTGAGTAGGGCAACTGAGAATACCGTACCCAACCAACATTCCTTGAGCAAAATATTCCCCAAAGAAACCCACATCCAAGAAATGTCAGACCTTTTGCCCCAGACTGAAACAAGTCTTGACTAAGACTCAAAGATATCAACTTACTTTTATTCCCTCCTCCCCCAAACATTTTTAGGGATTTAAGAGGCAAATCCCCTTCCTCCGGCTTCGTCTTTTATTATGTGCCATTTTCATCATTGCCTTCTTAATGTTTATGTTAAACTAAGTTTTTAGGACTTTAAAATGATTTTATGTGATACCTTTATAGTTCCAGTTTCGATTTTCGATGTAAAATTAGAATTAGTGTAATTGAAAATGAAACATGATTCGCACTGTATCTCATCAGTCTATGCGGGAAACGCTTGTAAACCCTGAGTTAACAGTGAAAGATGATAAAATATAAAATAAAAGATTTTATAAAAAAAATATATATATATAAATTATACAAAAATTATAAAAAAATTATAAAAAATTTTATTTTATAAAATAAAATGAAAGAGAATAAAATAGCCAGCTAAATCTTGTCAATTCAAATTTTTATTGTAACCGAAAATTGTAGGTCTATGTAAAACATACATATATGTATATAAATATATATATATATATATATATATATATATATATATATATATATATATATATATATATATATATATATATATATATGTATATATATACATGTTCATAGATATATATATATATATATATATATATATATATATATATATATATATATATATATATATCTTTTAAATATGTTCAATAGTCCCATTTCGATAAGATATACGTGGAAAGCCTATTAATAGATGAAATGTTCGATATTTTGATACACAAATGTACTTTATTTTAAATTTTTTTTTTTCTCAATGTTTCCCTAAAAAGATCATAAGACGATTTTCAAGGACACTCATTCTATTCATGTTGTGTCAAGAGGGGCTAGTTTAAAAAGTGACAACTATATTTCGTAGCTATTCAACAATAGACAGCCATTTAAGTTTTCCACAATTCCTTATTTTTTCTTTACTTGATATACTTTGTTTAAATAATTCTAGCCGTTTATTTAAATTTAGTTTGGCCCTCTGAAATTAAAATATATTAACTACGAATAAGTTTTGAAAAACCACAGTTTTACGCGGTTTAATTGCAGGTGATAGCTAATGACGTGCTTTTTAATAAAAACAAACCAAGAAGGTGAGCTCTAGCAACTTCGAGATATCGGCAATCAGCATAACAGGGCCGATTATCAAAAGGGATTTAGAACCTTAAGGCAGCTGCTGATTTATTATTGAAATATTGCAAAATTATACAAATATAACAAAATGCACTTGGGAACAATCCCAATATTCGAAAAAAAAATCCGATATGTTGAACAATAATAATGGGTAGCACGGATAAATTTTTATATGTTCATGTTTAATACACATACTTTTCGCAAGATCTCAAGCTCAGGACTGAAATCCTCGGGACTTTCGTAGTAGCTAGCCAATAATACTTGAGATTTTCTTTAATAAGCCGTTTGGTGCGAACAATTCAACCACAAGTTCAATAGATTGGGGGCCAAACCAAAGGCAAAAAAATATATTGCCTTAAATCTTAACACAATTTTTTTTATCTCGGAATCTTTCAGGTTCACCCGCATCACTAGAAAGGTCTTTCTTCCTTAGCTAAAATCTTTTTAAAAGCACACCCCCTCTTTAATGAGCCGTTTGACTCAACCAAATTCCGCCACGTAAGTTCCACACATGGAGGTCGGGATAAACTAAACCATTTCTTTTCTTCCTCGCGAAAAAAAAATGGATCTAATCTAAGTAAATTGGATTTTGAGTAAAAATGAAATAGCACTCCAGCTCCGGGGGAGATAAGCCGATATTAGAGTCATCTATGGATAAATTATTGGGCTGGTTGACTTCATGGGTGGGCATTTTACTGCATTTAACTATTTGTGGTTGATGTGCCCGATAATTATTTCCTTAATTAGAGAAATGGAAGTATAAGGATCATTAATGTTTTTAATGTTCTATTTCAAAGACATTCGGTTTGATTTAGTAGCCAAACTTGACTGCAGTATTTAATTTAAATCGTGGAAACTAGCTTAAGAAATCAAACTAATGACTACAGGCTGCTGGCAATGCGGAATTTTCAAAGGCTACTGTGGACAAGTCACAGCACTCGGTGCTGATTTTGGTGCAGGCTAGAGCATTTCTCCACTAAAAATATTTTCTGGAAATACGTTTTTTTAAATTGATAGTACAAATCAAAAAGTCAAACATAAAAAAAAAACTTTTGTTCCTGGGTAAATATTTGCACACAGAGGAGAACACCCCTGAGTTCGGTATAAAAAAAAAAAAAAACCTCCTTTCTTTTTGGTGAAAATATGTCAAACCGATTGAGCTTTGGATACCCGGCCCTACGAGCCTACCTTGCTTAGACCTTTATGGTAAGATCTCTTGGTCTTACTCAGTGTCTGCATGAGTTAAACATCTTTGGCACATTTCTAATACTTTCAGCCAAGAGGTATTCTCTGTATTCTCTATTGACATGATTTTTTAGCAGCCACGTAAGCAAAATTTTCGTTTGGGCCAATTTTAAAAAGTAAACAAATTCTATCCCATAATCTGGGTAAGAAGTACCCGAGACCCCTTTGTTCGCATCAATATAATATTTACTTCAGTGGGAGATGGGCAGATTTTAGAAAACATCAATAAAGAAAATTATATGAGCAGTAAGGAAAGAATGGTGACAATCGTCGAAATCTTTTTATGGGGGAGGGGGACTTAAGGCTGTACACTTACCTATCTCCAGTACCCCAAACATGATTTTCCACATTTGATTTGTGCAAAATTACAATTTATTTTTCAGACTGCATTAATCATTCTCAATGTTCTTTCTTTAGCTAGTGAAATTAGTGAGAAAAAAAGTTTTCTGCTGATGATGTTCTATGTAAAACTTGAATTAATTAATTAGAAATCAAAAGAGTTACGAGTTAAAAACAATGCACATTAGAAAATATCCCTGAAAAGGGGGACCCACCGAGGAGTATCAGGAATACACATTTTTTAAAGTAATAAATTCAAACTTCCAGTAATGCATATATTTGAGATCAATGTCTTTCTAACCATTAAAAAAATTCCATAAAAAACTAGAAGGGAAAGACTAAAACTTTAAGCCCCCTACAGGCAAACCCTCCCCTAAACTTAGAGCCTCACACTTCCCATTTTTCTTCATAGGATAACACTGGCCAGTATGGTTTTCCCAAATCAGAGGATTTTTTCGGGGGGGGCTACAAAAATAAAATGACAAAAATTTTGGAGGGGGTTTGAGCCGTAACCCCCCCCCCCCACTGGATACGGCCTTGTCTGTGTTGTATACAAATCTATATTTATAAAACGGTGAAAGATCGAGCCTCTCAAAAGTGACTTCAGAAATGCTAAAGAATCTTTACACATCAAGGTCTTTGCAATTACAACCACAATAATAACCGTTATTACTCATAGCTTTTTCTGCAAAACTGTCATCCCTCAGTGATAAAAAGACATTGCTGAGTCATGATTCTCGAAGACCGGGATTAATTGACTCAGTCTTACAGCCCAATGTCAAATTAAAGAATTAAAAACAAAAGAAAATACGAAAAAAATTAGCGTCACGGTCCTATTAAACATGTGATGGTAGAGCAGCTGGTGGTATCTGATTTTTTTTTCAAGCCTGCATCCAGGAAGAAGAGGTTACAGGGTTTGAATCCCCCCTCCTGAAATTTTTGTTCGGTCAGTGAAAAAGTAACAAAATTGCATATAAACAAATTTTTGATTCGTTCGAATTTTTTTTTTAGTAGCCTCCCGTCCCCGAACAAAAATCCTGGATGCACCTTAGTTGTTTTCAAACCACTTTCTTTAGTAGGGAATTTCATTGCCAACATCTCTTTGTCTGATAGGAAGAAAGGTATGAAATTAAACTAAAGGCTCGAGATATAGTCTAATTTTCTAGGCCTTATTTTCTAAAGCTTCTTAAAAAGTAAATTCTATTTAATTAGAACACAATATATGATTGTTCAATCTCGAAAGAGTCTTGAACTAAGACCACGTTACCTTTGGTAATTAGGTTTATTTTGATACATCCTTCTGTCAAAAGTAATAAGGTGGCGAGATTTAACTTTTGACAGGGTTGTGTTTATAAAAGCTCTAACAGACCTACACTTGTCTCTGCAGCGATCGTAGCTACCCTGTTAATTAGAATAACAAATCTGTAAATTTTACATAAAATATGAAAATAAAGTAAAAAAAAAATTGAAAGGTTTTAATACCGGCTGAATAGTGCAGCGAGAAAGACTGCGTGAATAGCATATTCATTATGGCACACGCAGGAACTAAAAAGCTGTTAGAATTCGCTTTTTTTATGAGTAAGGTAATCATCTTCAGAAATGTGAGTCCTATTAAGAAAAGAAAGAATGTCATGGTAAGATTTTATTTGCAAATTCCATTAGGTCATCTCTCATTGGTCATTATATTTTGTGCTGTTAAATTACCAAATTGCAGTTACTTTCTGAGCAGTATCTGCAGTAAATCAGCGTTAGTCGTTGTAACGTAGTGGTAAGGAGCAGTGGAGCAAGATACAGTGGTAAGAAGAACCAGTAGCCAAAATCTTATTTGGTTGCAGGTTAGTAACATTTACCCAATAAATTTTAATTTTGCGTTCTTAATGGCAATAATACCTTTTTTCGCTTATAATATTCCACCAATCCCGAATTAAGACATGCAAATAATATATATATATATATATATATATATATATATATATATATATATATAGTAATTGTTAGTTAAACAGAACACACTCAAGAATTACGTTCTGTAAGATCTGAGAAAATCGGTTTTAAAGCTACAAAGACATGTGACGGGTGACAGAATGCATTGGACTTACATAATCTGGGCTATATATCTGCAAATTAGGGGGGGGGGGTAAAGTAAAGCGGATATACATGCAAAATGTCATAGATACAATCATTCTGCCTACTATGAAGTAAAAATTGTTTTCTAAATTCACGCTGTCAAATACTACAAACCATAGACCAATAAAGGAAGAAAATGTCGTTACCCTGACTAAACATAGTTTATAAACAAATGAGGTGAATATAACCTTTTCAGGCTAAAAGCGGAAAATCTATTTTGACAACAAACAATATGGATTCCAATAGCAGTGGGTTGGGCTATGAATTATAAATTTTACAGCAGTTTTTATTACCGAGCACAAATAGCGATCGTTATCGTGTCTACTTTTGCCTGATCATACAATAGTCCTATCAAGAGATCAAACAACTTATACATGCATGGCAGGCATACCAAGGTTTGCAACCCCCCTCTCTTTCACATAGGGAAATGCGTGAAGGAATATTGCAATCTTACCGTCATCTGCGACAATTCATGAATTTGCAGTTTGAAATAGATGAGCGAAACATTTCATGGCCGTTTATAAAATGCACATAAAATTGAATTTATCAATTTGTAAATTGCAGATTTTGTAGCAGTTAATTTTTGTCGTAGACAAATTGTTTTTACTTCTTCTCCTGCCTAATCTTTTTTATTAAATCAGGAAAAGTGTGTGAGATTATCCAGTTATTCTGGGGAGACCATAAGCCTTGAGCAGTTCAGCAGAGATATAATGGTTAATCCGGTTCGGCATTATTTATAATTAACACAAGATGGTATAAAGTTTAAAAACAAATATTGTGGGGGCTTTTTTTCGATTTTTGATAGTCCAACATGCCTGATTGAATTAACATTGAACTAATATAGTTAAACATTTCAGACGTCAAATTTAGCTTGATAGTACATCACCTTAGAAAAATGTGATTAATTGTTGATTTTTGAGAGATTTATGGGGAAATCTCCCAGAAATTCCGGATGATAACGTTTCTTCTTGAAATTTCAAAAACTATATTATCCAAGTGCTTCTATTTCAGTTTATCAGCCCCTACAGCAGTAGCAAATTTCTGTCATTACTTCCATGTGTATATCCTTTCCTAATGACAGATCTTTCCAAGGTACTGTATTAATATTTCATTCTAATGATCCATATGAATTTCAGTCTTATTATAAATGTCACCCCTTTAATCGTTTCGCATGACTGACAACGGCAATCTCTCTGACCTTAATCATTATAAGGGAATAAGAAGATGCAAACGGAAATTACAGAATGAAGCCATCCCTTAGCGGCATTCTTAGAGCCGAATGAAATATTACTCTTTGGAATTCTTACCACTAAAATCTCGCAAGAAACGCTTTACTACGATTATGAAGGCTAGAAGATCATGTTAGGCACGATACCAGTTCACAGAGGCCTCTCCCCCCATCCCACCAAAGCCTGGTAAAAGTCCGGCAGCATATCTTAAAGCGTATGTCAATGTAAATGCATTTATACATTCGAGCCAACCAGCAAACTACTTCTGGCATCATACTCTAAACACGCAAAAGATGGCCACCAGAAGACTTAAAATATTCCCGGTTATGTATTGTTTTTCACGCAATGCACGCGTTTTCTTCAAGCTTGGCACCTCTTCCTCTAAATACTGGTCTTTCTAAATAGATTTCTGCATCCATACCTGTTGGTACCCTATTACCCATTAGAAAAATATAACTGACTTTCCCGAATCAAATATACCTACAACTTTTTGACAGGGAGGTATTCATATGCTCCTTAATCACCCAAGTTCGCATGTTCTTTAGGCAGACGGTGATCCTTCGACAAGAATCTAAAGGCACACTGTCTCGACATTACTAAGACAAAATAAATCCTAGGCCCCAATGTTTGTAATCGGCGGAGCCCATCTTAACAACCCCTTATGATACCATTCAGCAAGATCATTCAAGTATCGCTTTCATCAAACCCTAAAAGCCACATAAATTCTACGATAGATAAATGATAAGGAAGCAGAACCAGCCGAGTGGAAACTAGTGGACATAAAAGAATGCGGAGACATAATTAAAGAATCGAAATAATAAATGAGTCCCTTTTCAGAAAACTTTTCGGAAATGTCTATATCGAGAGTTGTTTTACTTTTCACCAAGGGTACTCCCACTTAAAAAATTAATACGAGGATCTTCACCGAGGGATCCTCTCGATTTCAAATCGAGGAATTCTCATTTCAAAATCCGAGCAGAGGCTAATGTCGATTGCTCTTCTAAATGCGGTCATACCAACAGCTACAATGGCAAAAACTTCTAATACAACTGAACTTAGCCGCCCTACTAATAAACTCCAACTCCTAGGGTCGGGGAAGACCTCGCCTAAGTATTACTATCCAATTGAAGTGCATTTAAATCTCACTTATGTAGCACCATAATATTTTTTTTGTGACATAATTTAGAGAACTAATTGGTTGCAGAACTGTGGTTTTGTCCATCAATGGGATAGATTTTCTTCTGAAATGTGTCTTCGGGCCTAGGTTGCCAATTCTGTTACAAGGGTCTGCAAGGATTTTCGCCAATTAAACTTAATCAAATCAAGAGGGAAGTGCTTGTTTCCAAGCGCTTCCCGCGGAAATTTATCCCTGCTGTAGGCTGTTAAATTATATTGAAGATAACCAAGTAATTATTTTTTCAAACCAACAAATAAACGAAAGTACCGTAATAGTATTAAGTTCAATTAAAGTTTTAAATTTAATCTATTTAATAGTAATTTTTTGAAAAATGTTCAAAATAGCAGTTTAAAATGGCGACAGAAGAAACAATACCATTTTGATCGGCTTTGGCAATCCTCTGCCGCCAACCCTACGATAGAGAAGAAGACGATTACTACCAATGACGGAAGAGAAATCTCATGCCACAATTGCGGATATTTAGAAGAAAATAAAACATTTTAATCGACATATTTGTGTCTTGTAAGCTACACGGTTGTTTACAATCAAAACAATGTCTCTTGGCCTGTCTCTAATATTCAGAGAACGTTTTTTGACTTCAGACAACTGACCTGTCATGCTTTTTAAATGAAGTAGCAATTAATTTTGGAATAATAAAATCAGTATAATTAAACAATTGAAAGCTAGACTTCAGTAAAAAAATAAATGGAAGAAAGATTTCAAATTGTAAATCTTGTAAGTTTTATAAAGGAAAACAAACAAAATATTCACTTTTTTTAAGCTCTCAACCCTTGCAGCCTTTCCAACAACAGTTTCCCCACGAAGCAAAATATACTACAAAGTAAACCACCCAAAATACCCCCAACGTCTCTGTGTTGTATATTCCTCTTCCAAAATGGACATAAGAATAACATCAGATTGGAGCTTAAGAATCCATTCTATTTACGTACATTGCCGTTAATTGGAAAAGCAATTGACCATTCACCCTCGGAAATCAATTCTTTCCTCAAAGAACATGGCTCTTCCAGCATCTTCATCTTTGAAATTAAAGATATATCTATCCTGAAGATTTTATTGAATTGGCATTATTGAGGAAGAAACTACGCTACGAATGATTTATGAAGACAGGAAGCACTGGAAAATTGGAGTTCTGGTAGCCTTTCGGTTGAGCGAATATCTGATATTTGTCTAGTAGGATAATTACTAAATGAGCACTGAGGTACCCTCGTGCACACGCTAAACGATATATTTCACATTTTTTCCAAGTTAGCAAGATCTCTGTAGTGGCTTTTGGTCCACTAATCACATTTGAAGAAGTGTTTATACTTGGAAAGGTTTTTTGTTTGGTTGCCGTTTGATCTGTGGGCTATAGTTCAAACCACTGGTGGAACCAGGGGGACCTGTCCCCCGCCAAGATTGTTCTGGCGCCACTTTCCCAGTTTTTCACTCTTTTTTCAGAATAAATTTGTCCATTTCGTAAATTATTGGCACCTTTGTCACATCGGCTCTCCCCCCCGAGATTTTGCTCATTGGTGCTCTTGTCACATTACCCCCCCCCAATATTCTGCTCTAGATCAGCCCCTGGCTCAAACTGCTACCAAACAAAACTTTACGTACTAATCTATACCAAAATGAAGCGAAATCATTAAGGTATTAATTGTATTTTAATTTTAAATACGTTTCTTTTAAATACCATATCACATAATACAGTTTCCAGCGAGATTTTTAGCAATTAAGTAATTATTTTACCACAAATTAAAGTAATTTTTGCACTTTTTTCTCGTCAACAGTCAGTTCGCAATGCAAATTTGAAAAAAAAAAATTGTGTTTAGTCTAGAGCTAGATGCAGAATGGTGGACATTACCACGGTAGTTACTACTATATTTGGGAAGAATGTTTCTTGGGGAAATTGAATAATATTACTGCTTTCTCATTAAAGTGTCATGTCCAGAAAAGAACTCGTGCTCCCAGATTACCCAAGTCTGTATAAATTAATCAAAGCTCCCGAATCTGTTTATGTACTCCAGTACAAATTGTATTATAACAAACTGAGACTACTACTGTTCTAACTCACCACATGACCCAGCCGCTTAAGATCAAAACTGCTGCGCAAGCTCTTGCATCACCTCACTCTAATCAAAGCCTCGCTCTTTACCCCATCCTATAAAGGTTCCTGTTTCCTTTGGGTACAGACAATTGGTCAGGAAGGACAATTCGTCTTCTTTGATCCGTAAGACGAGGCCTAGCCATCTTAGTCTTTTCATTATAGCCCTAGAAAGTGGGATCGAACCGTATTTTCGTAGAGCTTATTTTTTTATATACGACAAGTCAAATGAGTAGCCTACCTAAATTTATCGGTACACAATTTATCTGGTTAACATTAAATAAACTTTCCTCTACCTTTGATTTCACAGACTTATCTTCCTATTTTTCCCAAATTTCTTCAACTGCGAAAAAAAATCCCGGGCCATTGTTATTCTACTTCTTACTACACATTTGCTACATATCTTCACAGCAACCAAAGCCATATCCTGGGCTGAGGTAGGGTGTTTGAATCCCACCCCACGAAAAAACGTAGTGTAGCCCTGAATGTAGCCACAATCTTTACTAACAATGCTCCGAAGAGAAGTAACGCTAGATCAATTTTCTCGTTACCAAACATCTCCTCTTGGCCCTCATTTATTCCTAGCCTAAGTAACATAGTTTTCGTAATCTTAATTTTCAAATATATTAGTGTACCCTGAACTCTCAAAAACCTCCGAAATTCCTTCTTTTCACTAAATACTTTATCTTAGACACGCGATTCATCTACATAATCCACTTTTAGCTTCCCATATGACAGCATGTTTTCTTATAACCTTTACCCAGTAGCAGTTTTCGGTTTCATAATCTAGGAGAAGGGGCAAGGTATATTATAGGAGTGTAAAAATATAAAATAAAAGGAATATAATGTCAGGTGTAAGGAAAATAGGGGGACAGCTGACTTCCTGCCTAGGCGTACAAGCGCCACTGCCTTTACCCTGTTCCTTACGACATACTTCGTCAAAATAACCTGTAGAAAGGGGAATAGAAAGTTACCCCCACGTTCTGGTTCCAGCCTACACTGCTCCAACTACTAACCTCACTTCCTACATTAGCCGCAGCAATATTATTCTTGAGCATACCACTAATCCCTGCAGGGCTTCAATGTACTTATCTGGTATGGAATACAAGGATGGGACCTTCAATAACGCTTTTTTATTGTTGAAGCAAATGTATGTTCATAATCAACAAAACTGAGCACTAAAAGGACCTTAGGGTTTAGAATATTTATCAATTATGAGTCTAGGGGTGAAAACTTGGTCAAGGAATCCTGTTCCCTTCCTAGAACCATAACAATCTTCTCTTAAAATGTATCTATAGTCGGCCCAAGGATTCTTGCCCCCCCTGTACCCTTCCCTTGGGTGCGAAAATGTTTCCAAAGCCAAAGTAACAACAAATTTCTATTAAAAACTTTACCTTTCCTAAACAATGTGCTCTACACTGAGCAACTCTCAAAGGTGATCCCAGGTCATGTTGACCATTAATACTCATGCTAGCCACCATGCCAACAGCACATACCAACACATATCCAAATAAATTCAACATTTCTACTCAGAGTTTAAGAAGTTACTACCGAATAATAATCAACTTCTTGAGCCTAGAGATTTTGCCTCCCTTTAGGCTAGTCGGGAACAATTGTGGGACCGCCTACTCTGAGTCAAATGTAAAGTTCTAATGACCATCCCGATATAAAGAGTAAAAATAAAACCCCAAAGTGACAGAAAAAGAATTTGCTAATATAAAGGAAGTTAACCATAAGAATGGGTATACTCATTATCAGTATTCCTGTGTAAAAACCTTGCTGTTACTTTTTTAGCAGACCATACTGTTTGACTTTGATAAATATTTGTAGATTCAAAAGTGCGGCCATATATACTATGCTCATTGAAGATACGGTTGGAATTCAAATTTGGATCTTCATTTTGTTGCTTTTATTTCATTTACAAACATTGAAATCGTGCTAAATCCCCCCTTTGCGTTTTAGTTTTGAGGCTCAAAACCGGATTTTTGCTAAACTATAGTGATATATTAGCTTGAAAATGAAGATTGCGTGTCGTTACTTGAACAGCGTGGAAGGATTAAATTAGTACAAAATACTATGGACAACGCCCAACTTAGGAGGGAGGTTCTGACAAGGAGGTCCAAAACTGGAGAAAAAAGTGTTTTCAGTTTAAGTTATTTTTTGTTTGTATGAGTCATAATATTTTTCTAAGAATTTTCTTAAAGATGGACTTTGAACGGAGAAAGACCAGTGGCTTCACCAGCGGTAATACATAGGTGGAATAAATAGCTGTCTAGGTCAGTATGTCTAGAGGGGTAACAAAATCAATTTCTATATTCTATTTTATGTTTCTATAGATAGAAATAAAAAAATTCAATTTTTCAAAAATGATTCCCAAGCATGTTTTGACCACTTCTTTTTATTGTTTATTCTAGGGTTTGTTTCGTGATAAAATAATAATATTATGTAAAAAAAATACACTTTTTCCATGTTTTTGGCAATACTTTTTATTCAACTTTTTGGGTTCCGAAGTATAGATAATCAATATTATCCCTCCAGCGCTTTGTTTTTGTAAACGAGACAATGCTTTTTTAGGTTTATGTTTTTCCGGTTGGCGTTAGGCTAAGTTAGTAAGTAAGACGTGCTCTGAATCTTTTTAATGGGTGTAGTTTTATCCTCAAGATATTAAAAGTTTCCTTTTTTGTTTCGTTTTTTTTTCATAACGAGTCATACCTATTCTTATCACTCAGTGAAAAAATGTTTAGATAGAAGCTTTTGATTTAATGTTTTTCAGTTGTAGCCTACCTCAAAACCTGAAAAAAACGTATAAATGCAACATTTGGTTCGCAACAGCTAGATGGCATAATCCTGAACTCTTTACGAAGTATTTTACTCTTTACGAAGGCTTTACTAAGCATTTTCATAAGTTGAGATGGACCTTTTATTTCTGCCATAATTGATGTAACATGTTTGAGACGGTAAAACCGTTATAGGTCTGAATTGGTGATGCCTCCTCATTGACAGCGAAATTTTACCCAGAAGACTAAAAGCCGTGCATCTTCAGGTTAAAGTTACATATCCATCTCCTCGAAATAGCTCAATGAGTCCAAAGCTTGGACCTTTCTAAAGGTTATCTCCAACCTTTTGGAGATATCTCCAAAAGGTTGGCTGCAGCATCAATCGATTCCTATGTGCACCGGACTACAATGAGCATTGAAGGGAAGTCATCAGAGATTTGAAATTGATAGGATTTGTGATAGGTCTCAAGGGGTGTTTACCTAGTTCCCTTATTATCTTAAGGGACAACGGGGACACTAAAATGTACTAAAAAACTATCCCCAGAGGACTAAGCTCTCAATAGGAAGAAATAATATCAAGTAGGGACTAATGGTAGATACCCAATAGGTGTTTATGCCTCCACTATATATTAACTGTGTCTCACTAAACAGTTTGTCGAAAATTAATACAAAAACTCAGAAGGTCTCCTCTAGTGAAAGATCTGAAGCCAAACTGGCCAGCTGTTTGTTTTTTCAAAATGGATATTTCTTCTTCTGTTGTTCTTTGTCTTCACTAGTCATTTTACTTTTTCTAACCTTCGAGACTGCACCCTATGCAGTCGAAGACAAACATCAGCGCTCATTTCTTCATGGATCTACAGCTAAAGAATCTCATAACGGACCAAGGATTTCTTAAGAAGCTCAGTAAGAAAGAAAAAGCAGCTAGAAATAGTGGTTTGATGGTTAAAGGATTGAACAACTTAAAGTTCGAAAGCCATGTAGAACGAATGCTAACTGTTTAAGTACTTCAGCAAAATAAATTGCAAAATTCCCTGAAAGCTCGTTTCTCAAAGCTCGCCTATAAAATTTTCAAGGTAATGCAAAAGCGTTCTTAGAGGAGGAAGGTGAGCGTGTCGTTGCAACACGGGTGCCGTTTTATTAGAAATAGGAAGCTTTTTGAAAAGTGCTGACAGCTTTAGGGTAAAGAGCAAGGTATTGAGGAGGAGGTAACCCTTCATGCATGGAATGATTTCTGTTCTTTTTTCAAATAATGCCGGTAAATCTGGCTTATCCTCTATGGAATTTACCCCTTTCCCTCACAAAAACTCCTCTGTGGAAATTTCATCCAGCGTAAAGTGCACTCTCCCCCGTCAAATTTTTTCAAGACAGTTCCATCCTCGCTGAGAATCTCCCCTCCCTGTAAAATTGCTTGCGGACGATTCAGCCTGAAAAATTATCCTTAGCTTCATTTGAATAAGGCTTTAACCTCTAATCGGTTTCTCGACCACTCTAGAAATGCCCCCTTCCGTGGAAACTATTTCCCAGGAATCAACCGTTGATGAGCAATTAAAAAAAAATTGCATATTGATTTTGGCAGATTTAATTTCATTACTTACAGACCTCTCCCCACAGACTTTGGGGGAGGGGGTCATTTTAAACCTAAAGACATAATTATTTGATCCTTCAACTATAATGAACAAAATGGCTATTTCAAAATTTTGATCACATAATTTGAGGGGAAAATGGGTGTGGGAGGGGCCCATTTGCCCTCCAATCTTTTTGTCACTTAACAAGAGCGCTAGAACTTTTAATTTCAGTTTTAATGCACCCTCTCCTGGTCTTCTCGGGCTACTAGTTCTATATAATCTTCCCTGGGAAAAACAAACAAACAAAAAACAAATAAACACTTATCCCTGATCTGTCTTCTGGCAAAAATAGCAAACTTTCACATTTTTGAAGATAGGAGCTTCATAACTTTTACCGTAGGGCTCTGGCACGGTCAAACTAATGGTGTGATTCTCATCAAGGTTCCTTTAACTTTAGGGGGCGTTTCCTTCCTTTTTCAAAAATCGGGCAAATTTTCTCAGACTAAGTACTTTTGATGGGTAACACTAAACTTGATGAATCTTATATATTTGGAATCAGCATAGTAAACTAATTTTTTTTTATTTATCTATTGATATTAAAATTGCATTTTTAGAGTTCCGGCTACTATTGAGCCGAGTCACTCTCTATTCACAGTTCGGTACCAGTATTTAGGTATTTCAGGGCACAAGCATTAGGTATTTCAAGGACACAAGTATGATGATTAGAGCCTCTTCTGAATCTGTTCTAGTCTGCTACACTGATGAGTAGCTAGTTGCCTGAAACTTGAGTCTTATTGGTGCCATTGGGGGGAGGGGGCAAGGAGAGGTTTCCCTCTAATAGTTTGGAAAATATTCTAATTTATTAAGTAAACATAAGAGCGATAATTGGTGAGAAACTGGTTTATGTGTCGCCAGATTTTATTTTTTTCTAAAGCATAAATTGGACTAAGTTAAGAGTAAATTTTGAATTAACTTTTTAAAGAACTAACGTTGACAGGGCATTAATTAAGATAGCGCTAGTTTTGTTTCAAGTTTGATGATGTAAAGTAAGTGTTTGCCAGTGGTTGTTGTTGCTTAGTTAACGTATGAGCGAATCAACCGCTTATATACGTGCAATCCTCTATTAAGTATTGGGCTTCAAGTGGAGCCAAGTCACTTTGAGTATCACACAGATACAGATTCGGCACAAGCCATGTCAGCACTTAAAAACATCATGGGGTAGTACTAAGATGTTGTACAGAGTGTTCACTAACATTAGTCTACATATCACATCACAATCCCGCTATGGTTGTCACATAAAATGCTTAGAAATATATAAACTAAAATTTAAAAGAGCAAACTAATTTAAAAGAAATAAATAAAATAAAATATATAAGTAAAATACATTATACGTAAATTCAATATAGAAAAAAAATTATAAAACATTATATAGATTACAAATTTTTATATACTTAGTCAATAAGGATGTAGCCTTTCTATGGGCCCACTTAGGGGACTTTGCATGACATAGGATTGCTCTCATTGTAAGTGCACCAAATACTTTAAAATTAAATTTTTAATTACATTTCTTTGTACATCATATTTCCTACACTTTGTTGGGATATCATACTCATTACAAATATCACAATAAGGGGAGCTAACTCTGCCCCATTTATGCAAAACAGAACGGGTTTCGGCATGACCCGCCCTCAGTCTGAAAATAGTACCAGCAACATATCTAATATCATGTATCTAATATAATAAGGCTCTAAAATTGGATTTGCACAATTTCTAACATAATCATTAGTATCTCTATCGCCCAATACCTTATAAAATGCGTGTTATATATTCACTTTGTGCGGGTTTTACAATTATACTCTGGCCATTTAGAATACATCATTTAGCTATATTATCAGCAGATGCATTTCCAGCAATTTCAGCATGAGCTGGGACCCGGAACAGAAGTATATTATTCCCAACACGCTCTAATGACCTAACTATTTGATGAATACTATAAACTATCGAACGACCAGTTTCTCCCTAATAATTTTGAAAATATTCCAATTTATTAAGTAAACCTAAGAGTGATAATTAGTGAGAAACTGGTTTATGTGTCGCCAGATTTTTTTTTATAATAAAATTGGACTAGGTTAAAACTAAAATCTTAAACTAAATTTTTAAAGAATTGTCGTCGATATTGCATTAATTAAGACAGCGCTACTTTGGTTTCAAGTTCGATAAGGTAAAGTAAGTGTACAAAAATAAATACGCGCAGGGCATGCCGGTTGCTGAGAATCTGCCGGTAAGCCTCCGCCACCGGACGGTCGCGGAAAAACGTCTTGGGAATTTGTTGGATAGCATCTTTACTAAAGAATAACTTTTCTTCGTTACTGTTTGAAGGACAAATGTGCTACAGAAGACTTAGGGTAGGCCCATACCACCATTACTGTTTTACCGTTTGGTGTTCGGTACCTATCATAAACAATTTCCCTATATATGTTTACAAACAGCTTAAAAACACGTTTAGACTTGTATTTCTCATAAGCATTCTCTGAAAGAACTATTGGAAATCACTTTTTACCTATGGGGTAGCCCATACAACTGGACCCCTCGGATGTAGACTCCCTCTTGCCTTACCTCCCGCCCAATCAAAAGTCTGAAATTATTACACTCATGTGGAGCCTCCACAAGCAAAGTATATTTTAAAGCAGATCTTATGAAACTGCAGTAAATACGAAGAAACTGAGATGAAGGTGTTCAAAATTTTCACATGAAAGTGTTTCTTATATATATTCACCACTATATTAATGAAATATATACGGCTGTTTTGTGTTTACTGTGTATCTGCTTGTAACGATTGATATAACTGCCACTCTGCATAATAAAGAACAAAACTTAGGATCGCATATTTTTTTTCTATTAAACTCACATTTCACATAAATGTAAGGGACTTAAAAGATTGGGGCTAGAGAAAGAAAGGGAAAAGAGAGAGAGAGAGATAAAGACGGAGAGAGCAATGCTTAGAGCAGTATATACAAGTGAATTGTTCAACTACTTACGTTTCTGTACATATTCATTTTAATATATGTCAGTATAAACCTAAGTATAAGATAGGACATCACTTCATTGAACCTCGGGAGCCAAGAAATCGTCTCACCTCCTTTTAAAAGCAGTCACTTTTCAAAAACAGGAGCTTTTGAGATTTGGAAAGGAAGGGTGGCAAGTACTCAAAATATTTTCAATCTTCAATTATTCTGTTCATAAAAGAAGAAAAATAATCTAAGAAAAGCTTGTGCAACCCCGTTAGTGCAAACAATAATATTTAATCAGATTTATTGAGCACATAAAACTAGTATTATTAGGATAATTTTAGTCAATGTCAAAATATAGCAACATAAAACTAATATCCAGCTCTCTGTTCATCCTCAAGATATATGGGCTTCCAGATGTATTCCATTTTATGCAGTTGGTGATTGAATTTGAAAACATACTTCGTAATGGAGTGTTTACTTGTTTTCTTTTTCCTCAAAACCTTATCTATTCTTTGAAATTGTTGTGAAATCCCAAAGGGCACTTCCCGTTTTCTAAAAATAAGATCGATGAGCACTATTCCTTATTAGTTTACACATTATAACGAGCTAGATTTCGCAAGGGTATATTGTATTATGAATTCAATGTTCCAAAAAATGGTCCATTATTAGCTTCTAAATCGCCGCTCATGTACAATAGCCAGTAAAAAATGTATATAGCTCAAATAGATACAAAATAGGGCAGAGAACGTAGATCAACAACAAATCAATTTTTGATAAGTAGTTATCAAAGCCGCCCCTTTTAGGTAAGTCGGATAATTCAGCAGTTCAAAAATGTCATAAAATGGTTCCTCCCTATGTAAGGTAGCAATTTCCGTCCTGTCAACAACATCACTGTGAAATCCAGCCTTTGAGTTTAGAGCCGATTTATTGCATAGGAAATTGAGGGAGTACAAGTGCATCTCATTGAGACTTTGCTGTACCCAACACCAAACTTGATTAGCTGAGATTTGTTTGGAACTACTCATATTTGCATATTGGTTCACCGTGCTGAGTAGCACTGCTTGTTCTTTTGTTCAACCACAGCAATTATCATTAACGGTAAGCTATAACTAAAACAAAAAAAACTTTTGGGCATAAATCTCTAGGAAAGTTGGTTTTTACAATTTTAAAAGGCCATAGAATGCTTGGCTGGTCGTATACTTGTAAAATTAAGCTTTGAATTATGAATAATATCCATACAAAGTATTGGGAAACTGTTGTATTTGAATCCAATGTTTTTTTTTTTCTTATGCTGCATCTAGAGGCCACCAAGTTCTTTTAAGTTCAATTTAATAAAGAAGTAGGAGAGATCCCAAATGATAAATAAAACATTTGTCAGGAATCTCGTTAACTCTCTTAAATAATTGATGACTTTCGTCCTAGCCAAGCGATTAGCACGCTAGACTGTAACCCTTTGTTCTTAAGGACAGGGTTTCGCGTCCTGGTACCGCTGGTTATTTATTTTTTTTACAACAATAGTCAGTGGCGTGACTCTGTAAGCTCAGACAGAGTCGACCCCGCTCTAAATGGGTACCTGGAGAAACCTGGGGAAGGCAAATAGGAAGCGAGTGCGAAAGCATATAATGGCTGGCCCCCAGCCCCCAATGCACTTTCTGGCTGAAGGACCATGAAACGGATGTCAGCTTCGCCTGTAGGAACTGTAAAGTTCCTTATACGGAATTAGTCAAATTATAAATTGCTCGCATGTGACAAAAATAGCCTAGAACTCCAAATCATAGTTGCTAAAATTTGTAAATTTATATCTTATTACAACCTCTTGAATCCTCAGAAAAAAAAATTATGTCACGAAATAAGGCACACATTCGAGAGGACCTTCAGGCCCATGATTCTTTTTAAAACTCTAAGAAGTTCATAGTTTTCCTTTAATTTTCAGCATTTGCCAAGCAATTGCTTTCTTTTATTTTCTCCCCCCCCCCTTTCTACATGGGTCTACTTCTTCAAAGATGTAATTTCTCAGATATCAAATAAGTTCAGATGACGACAAAAAGAAAACGCTCCTTTTTGCATCTTAATCCTAAATATTTTTACAAGGATTATAAGATATTCTTATAAATAGGAATTTCATTTTTAGGCAAACGATTTGCAGAGTATATTGAACAACAAAAATATGAGAAGCAATAAAGAAAAGAAGATTGTAATAAGAAACAGAAAAAAAAGACATTGGTGTTGGTCTGTTTAAGGTTTCGACTGTATTTATTCTGTTCTTCCGTAGCGTGTACTAAGGCTGACATTTTTTTTTCTCCCTTTTTTAAGATACTGAAAAATTATGCAAAGGAGAATTCACGATTTGTGGCACACCAAATGGAAAAAAACAATTTGTTTGTATTTGCTGGGTAGTAATTTTCCCTGTTCGGGCCAAATTTCTATTGCATGGCACAAAAAGGCCGAAAAAATTGCCTGGCTAGAATGTCATCTCAATTTTTACTGAGAAAACGCACTGCGGTTCATATTCTCATTCAGAAGAGTCTTCTTCCATATTCTATGATGGCTGATTCATTGTGATTAATAAAAAAAAATCAAAAAGCAATAGTAACTACAGCTGCAACTTCTCAAAAAAACATTCTTGGGTTCTCAAATGTTTCATAAATAAGAGCACTTTTACAGAAGACTCTACCACCGTTTTGGGGTGATGTATCCGTTTCCTAAAACAAGAGTTTAGCCTTTTCCAGTTTGTCTCGTGAGGGAATAGAAATGCTCATTTATTTGTGTTTGCTTTAATGGTATACATAGTTATATCATTTCAATGGTATATCATTTATTTGTTTGCTTTAATGGTATACATAGATATATCATTTCAATGGTATATCATTTATTTGTGTTTGCTACGATATATACATAGAATACCTATAATTACCACCGCATATGTTACTTCTTCATTGGTTTTCAACAAAGGACAAGTCAGGCGTTAGACGAAAAACGAGGGTTAAGAAATAGAAATCCTGTTTATATTTTAGATATTTTTATATAACTTCGAAGACAACACTACCTTTCCTTCACGACAATATAACAGTTCAAAATAGGGATGAAACCTTTTAATAGACAGTGAAACAAATATGAAATTTTAATTGAATATTTCGGACACATATACAGTCCTTTATTTGTGAATTTGTTTCACTGTCTATTAAAAGGTTTCGTCCCTATTTTGAACTGTTATATTTTAGATATTTTTTAGTTCGTTTTAAACATTGATTGTACGGGATAAGCTTATAAAAATTAATAGATAAAAGATGGTTTATTTATCATTTAGTATCAAAGTTTACAACCAGTTTTGAAATACCAGCTGAGCTTCACTCACTGAGCTTCGGGATATTTTAACACGAATTAAATACTTTGCGTTTGGAAACATTCTTAAAGACTTTCAAAAAAAAATAAATCCTGCTTTCAGACTTTTTAATAGAGGCTGTTATACCAATTTTTAGCTTTATTTTGTACATTTTCTCATAGCTACATATTTTTCATCAACAAAGCATCTTTGTATGAAAACATTTCAAATTTTACTAGTGAAAAAGTTGCTAGTGTTTAATTTTTGTTTTTTCTTTTTTAAGACACGCGTTACAAAAAGTTATGTTTTCAGCGAAACGTTAAGAGCACCATTAAAGCTTAAAACGAGACAAAGGTATCTCAAAGGAAGAAGTGTATTACCAGTCTAACTATCCTAAAGATGCTAATGCCAAAGAATGCACACAACTAACGTTTACATTTTTGGACTCTTCGTCTTGTCTTCAGTCAAGTCTTCTTACGAAACTTTAAATAGTTATGCCAGGTTTTATTTTAATACAGAAGACTTTCGATGGTTTTATTTTCATTTGAAATTTTCTGCTTATACTCTCTTTTTTTTCTTTTTGACTTATTTCGCGTCACAAATGACTTGACTGTTTAGAGACCTCATTTTGACAAACTACATCAGTGTCATCTATCTTTTGTTTTATAAGCACATGTGTCGCGATCGAGGTTTCTTCCAATGATATCACAAAAGAACTTTTAGGAATAAAACAGGCTTAAAACATAGAATGCAAAAATTTGTTTTTTGAAGTGCCCGGAGTTCGAAAAGTTTCCAACGTAAAATAAAGAATAAAAATTGTTATGAAGGACACTTTGGGTCCAAAACAATAAATGTATTTTTCTTATAAAAAAGAAGACGAAAAATGGCCTGCTTCTATACAAAACTTTTATGAAAAATACCCCTGGGCTTAAGAATCCAAAAACTTAAATGCTAGTTTTTCAAAGTGGGTGGCGCCATTAATTCCATCTGAAGTAGAAACTGAATGAGAAAGAATATAAAAGAAGAAATTTCAGGGAGACTAACAAGGTAAACTGTGATTTTACCCCAGAAAGGTATTTTACAAGATCTAAGGCTGGGGGGACTAGGGGGAGTTCTTACTCTACCTACCTAATTACCACCGCTGATTTTGGATGCCACTCGAAAGAAAATTTTTAACTGGTAGTGCATTCTTCCTATCGTAATGCCGAGTTAAAAAGAGAAAAGGGCTTCTGTCAACTTTTGAGGATCTTGATCTGGTGGTCGCATTTTTAGTGGCGTATCTATTTCATACAAAATGGACAAGAACTCTTTTTTTGTGACTTCATTAGCGGGTCATTAGCATTTACTATGGTACACTGTTTTATGTGCTATTGGTATATGAATATATTTATGCGCACTGGCTATGTTGAAGTAAATTATTAAGTGGTAAAACTATATAAAGAACTTTGAAAAATAGTTTAAGCTTGCTTCTTAGGTTTTATTTAGGTTTCTTATATTTTAGTCCCTGAGAATGTTTAAAGTTTTGAATCATACATGAATCTTCTGCTTTCAAATTACTATATTTTTTAGTGAATCTGGTCGCTTAAAAAAAAGGGGCATTGCCTTAGGTGAAATATGTTTTGCCCAAAAGCTCAGCTACTTTCAAATTTTTGAGTTGTTAAAATTTTAAGAGGCAGATATATGGATGCAGCATCAGAAAAATATTAATATGATATGACGCATATGCCCTCAGTGAAATTTCCTTGTAAGGCTCCTAAGAAAAATAATGTTTAGATTTTACAGTTAAAAAAAAAGATGTCACGTTAGTCCGAACTCTAACTCATTAATATTGAAATTGCGAAGAATTTAGAATCGAATATTAAGAATTTAGGTAAGTAAAGGATAAATGCCATCTACCTAGACAGAGACTTTCTATAGGATAATTTAATGTGATATATGTTTAAGAGATAGCCTGGATTCCAAATAGACATTTTGAATGTAACCCTTGGCAGTGTGGTAGAAATCAAGTTTGCGAATGTTTAGAAAATCTAATGGTATGTTCATTTGCGACACTGAATGAACTTCATAAAAGAAAATTATAGCAAGGTCTTTTTATATTCCAAGGAAAAGAATGTATAATCTCGATCAATATCCCTCTCCCTATTAACATTCTAATCTTCAAGGAATTTCGCTCCCAACCTTGGCAGTCAGACGTGTTACTCTTTGCACTATTTCGAGAATAATCTGCGTCTTAACCCACGTTTTCAATATCTACTCCCGGCCCCATATTGCCCACCAAAGCCCCGTTTACTTCGACCAAAAGCACAAGGAATTCCGGTTCTAAACCTGTCAATACAAGAACTGAGCGTTACGAAAAGAGCTTTTTGCCAGTATTTGTTGAAATCCTAAATAAATTAAATTGTACCCTTATCTTATAATGTGGCAGTTTGTTTGTTAGTGTTTTTAAAAGACAGACGAGTTGGGAACATTGTTTTATGTTTTTATAATGTACCTGACAAGAAAAAGACAAATGACAAAGACAAAAGACAAAAAAGATGAAATGACAAAAAAGACAAATGACAAAAGATGAAATGACAAAAAAGACAAATGACAAAAGATGAAATGACAAAAGACAAAAAAGACAAATGACAAAGACAAAGACAAAAAAGATGAAATGACAAAAAAGACAAATGACAAAAGATGAAATGACAAAAGACAAAAAAGACAAATGACAAAGACAAAAAAGATGAAATGACAAAAAAGACAAATGACAAAAGATAAAATGATAAAAGACAAAAAAGACAAATAACAAAAACAAAGACAAAAAAGACAGGCAGTTTAATGCTTTGAAAGCTCGTTTTTAAATAAAATATCATTCATTCATTCATTACAACCAGAGAAACTATGATAGTTCCGTTTAAGTTGATAAGAAAAATAGCACCTAGACTCCAAGGTTTAAAAATATAACAGTGAATTTACATTTTGTCTTGCTCTTCGTCTTCGCTTAAGGTACGAAAAACAAAATAAAAAAGAAATCAGAGAAAGAAACTATATCTGGAGCACCTTTCAGACAGGTAGCTTAAAAAAAATTAAAGCAATTTTTTCACTCATTTTTAATGTGCTTTATAATATTTCGAGTTACTACATTTAGCTGCGTCACCGCTACATCGCCTTAAACCAGGGATATTAAGATAAATTTGTGAAAGAAGAGGATTATGGAGAAATAATCCCAGATTCAAAGGCTGGATAGTAACAGTAGTCCCCCCTCCCCAGGAATGGAAACAGATAGAAAAGCAATGGTTTTTACAATAGATAAGTAGAATATAAAATCTATGGAGATATAATGAATGATAAGAAAAGCTCTGTTTATCATAAGAACCCATCCGAGAGGGGGAGAGGCAGCGTACCTGCCTGAAGGATCTTACGGGCATTAATAAACTTTCTTGAAAACAGTAACAATTACTATTAGTTAGAAAATATTTTTATTTATGTTTCTAGTAGTTCACAATTTTCCAACATTAGTTTTCAAAATTACCCATACTCTCCAAAGAAAGGCTCAAGAGAAAGGAAGTTCTTTTTGGTCTGCAGTTAATGGTTCATTTACATTTTGCGGACACCCGTCCGTATCTTTTCACGATGGCCTAGAGAACGGTACCTTTTAAGGCAAAATTTTCAAATAAATACATCAGCTTCACTCTCTTCTGAAAGCTGATCAGCAATAGAGAGCCGAATGACACCATTTTTCTTCGTTTTCTTTTAGCCTAAGTGAGCAGTATTATATAAACTGGAGTAGCCTTGATCCAACGTTATATGATCATGAAGCTTTTGATGATCCATAGTCACTGTTTTATTCATTTAAAAACCTTTCCAGGAATCCGTCTTGATTTGACCAAATCGTTGAGGAAAGTTAGAGAGCTTTTCAAGCACAAAAACGAACGGAATATCCGCACGAATTGCTAAACCTGGACGGATTTTCACAATGAGTATGCTTGTCACAATCAGCGCAATAGCTCTAATTTGTAAAGCAGTGACATCTGCCATGTTTTTTTCTCGCCATATGACGTAGAATAGGTGATCTCAGAAGGCTGGAGAAGTGTTCATTTAGTCACCAATTCCGAGACCTAGTACCCTTTTTAAGTTACGAAACCGATAAGAGGGAATCCACAGACCCTTACGAAAATGCGACGATTTGTCTCCGACGCACCAAAATGAACACCTGCTGAAAATTTTAAGACGGGATTTTCAATTGTAGTAATTGGAGGCACAGTAAGTATGCCTCTTAAAACACATGCGCCCCGATTTATCCCAATCCAACTGAAGTTTCGTAAGCATACATTAGTAGAAAGGTGGGCATGTTGCACTTTGCTGAGATAGAGATCATGCAAAAATATTTGCTTGCTTGAATGCTAGCTTTGAGCTGTCCCTCCTACGACCGAGCTTCTTCCTCTTGGGTTGGGACCCCTATCCACTCCATCATCATGAACATAGACATGTGACACTTCTTTCGACTTGTTAGTGTCCAGTAGCTATTTAAAATGTGATCCCAAATGCTCATAGGGTCGTTCGAAACTAAAATACAATAAATACACATTTTTATATTTAATGTTTGATTTCCATCAACATTGGCATCTATGGGTTTTGAAATCACTAATTACAAAAAAGACAAAAATTGAAATTTTATCTATGCATTTTTAATTTTGAAGGCTACGATTCGAAGGCCTTCTAGGCAAAGATCAAAAGTTATTGAAAATACCCTTTATAAAGTTTTTATAAAACTTTTCGTAGAATAGTCTTATGTCTCATTGAGATCAAGATATTTTTTTGACATTGGCCTGCACAATCAGTTTTCAAAAAACTAGGCCCTGGGAGCCACACGGTCTAGGGCAAGAGCAGATATCGAATTTAGATTTTTTTTTGAGGGAGGGTAACAACGAAAATGAAGTTACCCCATTGGGGTTTTCACTCTCTACCACTGAAATCAGCGCGATTTTCAACCTTCTGAGGAGATATGTGTCCCTGTGCCTCCCCTAGATCCCAGTTATTAAACCCTCGGCAAATATCTTTAGAGATTGACTATTCTTTTTTTCTCCAAAGTATTCCGACCAAAATTTTGAGAAAGCCCTTTTGTTCAGCATAGCTGAAGAGCCCACCAACTATGCCTCTGGGGTTGACAAGTCTCCTCACATCACCTGGAGAATAAGCTGCCAGTTATGAAATTAGTCTATTGTTTACTTATAGTATTTGTTATTGGAAAGTATGCTGACATTTTTCGCGGGGGAATTTCTTTGTTGGGGGGGAGGGGATTTACCATAGGGAGGATTTTTCGTAGAGATGAATATTTCTGGGGTGAATTTGTACACGGGGAGAATTTTCCAGAATTCCGATGTGAAATTCTCTTTTTTTCGTCTTACTTTCTCTTTGATGACTTAATATTGCATGTGGATATGTGCCAGTTGAATTGTCAGAGGAATTTCTTTTAGCAGGGTGGGAATTGTTTGGGGGATTTTTCCGTGGGTGGGGGGGGGTCTCTTTGGCAGAAAATTCCCCATTGGGAGTTTGCCGATAGACAAAATTTTCGTTAGGAATAGAGGGCGGGAAAATTTTCCACGGAGGGGGGTTTTTCTGCATGGTTAGAAAAACCATTAAAAATTAAATAAAATAAGTCTTTTTTTCAATGAAAGTAAAGAGGAGTTTCCAGGCGAAATTTTCTGCGAGGATTGCATTGTCCCTGAAATATTTTCTGGGGGGATTTTTCATGGAAGAATTTTTATTAGGGGTGGAGGTGGGGTTGGAAACTTTAATGGAGGGGGGAGGCACATTTACCAGTATTATTTGAGAAACAATCTGAAATAAAATATTAAAACAAGTGTTTTTCAACTGAAAGTAAGGAGCAACATTAAAACTTTAAAAGAACAGAAACTATTGCATACAAGGGGGAGGGGGATGGCAGTTTTCATGGAGGGGGAGGCAGATTTACAGGCATTATTTGTGAAAGGATCTGAAATAAAATGAAAAAATAATTATTTTTCAACTGAAAGTAAGGAGCAACATTAAAACTTTAAAAGAACAGGAGGTATTGCATACAAGGGAAACTGACCCTTATTCAGTACATCACTCTTTATGCTAAAGCTTAGGATTTGTGTCCCAATTATTTATGAATGACTACTGAAACAAAAGAGCCGGTTAATTGGAATGAGAAACCTTTCTAAAGTACTAAAAGGCTTTAGGGTACCACTCTCTAATCACTTCTTATTTGAATTACTGCTCAGTTGTAAATCTTAATACATTTTGGAAGCATATAAAACCCTTATAGGTACTACAAAATAGGGCAATAAGAATGCTTGGAAATTTCTTACATCAACCTTCAAAACTTGAAAATTTTTCGGAAACTAAAACATTATTTATCCAAAATTCTAAAAACTATTTCTATGACAAATCTCTGTTAATTTTACTTCCTCGTTCGGATTGTCGGAGGTCTGGGATGTACCGAATTCCTTTTGTAAGTTCTGAAAGGTCAAGGTTTTCGATTAGGTACCAAATACCCTTCATTGCTAACAATTATAAGCTGAATGATAAAATTCTGTTTGATCCATCCCAAAAATCTCAGCTAAATTAAAAAAAGTTAATATTAAAGATTGTTTGCTAAAATTTTGATTATTCACCATTGATGATGGAAAATTAAATTATTTTATCTTCTTATTTGTGTGTTTTGTTTTTGTGTCCCTGTGTCTGGGATGGCCTCCCACGCCCCTCCTGCCTGATATTTATTTATTTACTTATCCTTGTTACTTCTCTTTTATGAGTTTTTTCTATTTTGTTTGTTTTTTGCCGTATTAAATTTTGGAATCATTATTACGATGAGATGTTGATATTTTTTTTCTATGTTTTTGCACTGTCCCAGCCTTACGAGCTCTGCTCTCTGTTGGGGCATAATATTGTTTTTGTATTATTTAAGTTGAATAAAGAAAACTTTGAAGCTGAAAGTTGGTAAAGGGTGATGAGTGGAGGAGGTGGCATCCCCCTTCATGTACGAAACTATTTCTGTTTGTCTTAAGTTTTGATGTTGCTCCTTACTTTCAGCCGAAAAAATTGCTTTTTTATTTAGTATCATTAGGATTAACCTAAATATTAGTTAGCCTACTATTACTGAATTGGCTTTAATAGCAGTTTTTTTCTTGAGTTGTTTTTTGTTGACACAATTATAAATTTTTGGCTACTACTGACCGTCATTCACTCTTTACTAGTTTGCAGCTACTGCTGTAGAAATCTTCGTCTACGAAATCTGATTCGGGGATCTTCATCAAAATCTTACAGTATATCACTGATATTTGGCAGCCAGTTAAAAAAAATACCATTGCTTTTTTATTTAGTATCATTAGGATTAAACAGTTTTTTTCTTGAGTTGTTTTTTGTTGACACAATTATAAATTTTTGGCTACTACTGACCGTCATTCACTCTTTACTAGTTTACAGCTACTGCTGCAGAAATCTTCGTCTACGAAATCTGATGCGGGGATCTTCATCAAAATTTTACAGTATATCACTGATATTTGACAGCCAGTTAAAAAAAATACCTTTCGAAAATAAAGTATTATTTGTCCCACTGAAAATACTTGACAGGTTGTAATGATATACGTAAGTTCTTGATTAAAAGCCTTCGTTTAGGAAGTTGATAAATAACTTAAGAATGAAATCAGGGTTATAATTTAATATTTAAAATGGTGCTCTTTTTAACACTACAAATTCCTTCACTTTTAGAAACAAAAACATTATCCAATGTTTCTCAGCTGGATTTTCCTCTTTTTTAGGGGGGAGAGGTAAAAATTCATAAATTTCTACCGATATACTTTATGCTTGTGTGTGGAAAATACATAAGATTATAGGAACAATTTAGAATTTTTTTAGGGGTAAATCATCTCCCTTGAAATTCCCCAATTTTTGGGTACACACCGTTTTTTGGTTGTGACTGGTGACCACCAATTTCTTTGACATTGTATGATCAATCGGGTAAAATAAGCCAGATTTCTAGTTTACTGATAGAAAGTCATTTTGGCTTTATTGCTTTTTTGAAGAAATCCAAAGTCAAAGGAAATAAAACAGTCTGGTAAGTTTTAATTTAGGTGTCAGCCGACATCTCTTTTGTTTTGGCTTCTAAATGCTTAACCTACAAAAAATGATCTAATCGTCGTCTAATCCTACTCTAGTTCGTTATCTAATATTATTTCTTTTCTAAAATCTCGATGTGACTTGTCAGCTTTTGTATAACACTCTTTGAGTATGTTAAGGCGGGAATCGTCCGTAAGCGTCCGACTATAAATACAAGTTTATGGCATGGAATTTTAAGTTTGCTACACTCCCTTGTGTAACCATGTTTGACATTATTTCGGCTCATCGTCGCAAACAAAAGGTATTTAGAACTTAGGAAACATTTAGCTAACCTCCCTGCTATTATTATGTCTTGTGACTACAAGTTATCATGGTGTGTACCTATTTCTTATAGCCTATAATTAAAATTTGCACGGTGATTATCAGTTTATTGGCTTATTAAAATAACAATAGCCTACATGAATACTAAATTGTGATGATACACCTTTAAAAACTTGCTACATACCCGACTAAAGCTCATAGCCAATAGTCAAGTTTAACATGAACAGCTTCACATATAAGTATTGTAGAATTACTCTTAAGCGTTCTATGAAATTCATTTTCTAGGGAGGAGAACAGTTTTTTTTTTTTATTTGGGAGCCCCATACCGTATATATTACTAGAACGGATAAGTCTCGAAGTGACTCGAAGTGATAATACACCCGTATCATCACCATCCATTTCCAGTAAGGCAAAACATTTTTTTAACTGCTTGGGTTACATGGAGAATTTGATGCTTACTCAGGATAGCTAGCTAGATTTAAGGTGTACCTGAGGTTGGACTACACGGAAAAAAACTCAGCAGCGACCAAGAATCTGCTGATGATTTTAAAATAAACTTTGCAGAATATATATCTAAATATCAAATGAATAGCATAATGCCATTCCATTTATTACTTGTTCCCAGTGTTATGTTTTAAAGATAAGTTTTAATAAGCGTAATGTTTTCAATGTCCCTATAATCTTTTCATCTTACATGCATATTATTCACGACATTCGACTGTTTTGCAACCTGTTTTATCAATCGTCTAAGTTGAGTAGTTAGCGCGCTAGACTTGAAATCCTTTGGCAATGAGGATAGGGGTTCGACTCCTGC
This sequence comes from Artemia franciscana, assembly GCF_032884065.1. Lineage (NCBI taxonomy): Eukaryota > Metazoa > Arthropoda > Branchiopoda > Anostraca > Artemiidae > Artemia > Artemia franciscana. The sequence continues at coordinate 41,739,517 of NC_088869.1, forward strand.
CCTGGTGTAGCTGGTTATTTGGTTTGGAACAGGTGTCAGTAACTTGACCCTGCTAGTATAGCCAGAGTCAAGGAAGCTCTAAATGGGTACATAGAAAAAAACTGAGGAAGGTAAATATAAAAGCTGAGTGAAAGTAGAGGATGGTTGGTCCCCAGCCCCAATTGGGTATCCTGACTGAAGGGCCATCGAAGAGAGATCAACACCGCCGGTAGGCATTATAAAGTAACAATCGGCAAGGGACAATCTACTAGGCTCGTAAGATTTGCATTTGGTCTTTCAGGCTTTCAAACAAAGCAGTAACCGTATTATAGCTTAAAAATTTTATTCCGTTCTAAAGATTTGGTTTTCATAAGCAGCGCAATAGCGCTGCCTAAGTAGAGAACAAAGTATTATTTATTTGTTTATTTTACATCAGGGTACTTTGTATCGAAGAAGCAGTCGGTTGAAACTTGGAAAAGGGCTAATTCAATTGGAAATTGAGAAGACTAGAGCCCTTTTTAATAGTTAAAATTGATTGGAGGCCAACTATCCCCCAACGCCCATCATTTTCCCAAACACATCCAGTCAAAATTTTGAGATATCCATTTTATTCAACGTAGTTTAAAAATCCCGGAATCATATCTTAAGGGATGAGAACCCCTCTAAAGCCCTCAGGGCAAGACTTGTAAGTAATGCCTTGGAGACATGTAAGTTTGTTTTTTTTTATAAGAGAGTAGTCGTAAAGACTTCAAGAAGTGTTGTTTTTATTGGTAATCAGAAGTTCTACTGATCTTTCACAAAGTCAAAGTGATTTGAGGCCATATCCCCCCCACAAGCTCGTATTTTTTCGAAATGTATCCTACTGAAACTTTCAGCTATCTATTTTGTTCAACGGAGTTGAAAAGTTCGGTAAATATGTCCTTCAGAATGACAACCCTCCCCCACCTCACTGACCTCAGGTCAAGAGTTGTAAGTTGTGCCCTGGGGGGCATATAAGGTTTTTTTTTAGAAAATTTTGTCTTAACAACTTTAAAATGAGCTCATTCGATCAGAAATTGAGAAGACTAGTACCCTTTTCAGTAGTTGAAAGTGATCGAAGGCCAAATTCCCCCCACGTCCATCATTTCCTTAAATACTTCTGATCAAAATTATGGGATAGCTGTTTACTTCAACATAGTTGAAAGGTCTAGAATTATGTCTTTGAAATTATGTCTTTGACCTAGCATGCACTTTCAGCTGCAACAGAGTTTGTGCGTGTTAATCTGGACAAGGGCTTGTGTGTTTTGGGTTTATTTCTTGACTTTTCAAATGCCTTTGATATGGCTGATCACTACGTTCTCGTGTCTAAACCATCTTTATTTGGAGTGCGTGGAGTCTCACTTGAATGATCTTATCTGTAAAGATCTTATCTGTCAAGGAGATCTCAGCATGTTTCGGTTAATGATACTTCTTCCTCTATTTTGCCTACCGAAAGGTGTTCCACAGGGACACCTTTTTCATTGTTGCAGTGGACCTGCCATCCACTAATTCCCATAGCTCAAGTTCTTCTTGATAAAGTAAAGGATTGGTGCTGGTCAAATGGTATGGCTCTTAACTGAGGGAAGAATGCCATTGTCAATTTCAGGACCCCATATCGTATGAGAGACATACAGGGAGCCAATCACCCTGACTTATGGGAACGACATTATACCACAAGCTACTATGGTGAAAGTTCTTGGTGTTTATCTTGACTGTTTTCTTTCTTTTACACCATATATAACTCACACCTGTTCTCTTATCCTCCGCCAGTCTTCAATGTCGCACCGGGTTAACTCGTCTCTTCCTCCAGATGTTATAGTTTCTCTTGATTATGCTTTTATTTATCCTTACCTTTCGCATTGCTGCTCTGTCTGGAGTAGTACTTATAAATCTCTTCTCTACTCACTTCAAAGAGCCCAAACTAGGGTAGTGAGGGCTATTTTTCTTTTCCCTCGGCTTCACCCTTCCCTTGATCTTTATAATGATACTGGAATAGCTGGAATAGCTGTAAGTAAAAGTAATTTTTATTTACCTCATTCCGCTTTTCTAGTTACACTTCCACCGCATGTGCAGCAATTTTTTTTCAAGGACAGACTCAGGTAGGTGCTATTCTTTTTACATAGTCCTCCTCAAAGATTTATTTTACCCAAACGATCATCAACAGTAGCACAGAGGCGTCCTGTTTATTAATCAATTTTACTATGGAACTCCCTTCCTCCAGAAGTCCCTCTATTTCCTTCTGCAAAGGCAGTTTTTCGTCGGCTCTTTCCAGTTTAATAGTTTCTCTCTCTCTCCTTTGTTTTTATTTTTCCTGTTTTCTCTTATCTTATTGTTTCTCCCTTTTGGAATTCTTTCCCAACTGATATCTCTCTCCTATTCCTTTTAAAAATTGTTTTCAGGAATCTTCTTAACTTTTAAAGTCCTTGTTGATTTGTCTTTTTTTCTGATGTTCTAATGTCAACTTCGTCTTTCCTGTTCCTCTACTTTCTTGGTTTCTACTTACTTCTATTATTATAATTACTACCATTTTTTTACTGTATGCTAGTGTTTATTCCCCTTCATCTATATTTCACATCTATTGTTTGATTTAGGGTATTATTTATGGTTCTTTTAGTGCTTCTTGGACCGAATAACATTTTTACTTCTTTAATAGTGTTTTAATATTAATGAAATGATTGATGATTGATTGAAATTGACAATAATGATGCCTCTTAGGAATCTAGAAGGCCCATAGAGGATATACTATTGGATGTATTAACCCCTCAAAACACTATTACGCGTACGTGGGTCTTATACAATACGATAGTGCACCTGCACCTGCAACGGTATAGTATACTTGTTTGTTACATCATACGGAATGTTTTCTAAGATACGCAGGTGTTAGTTAAATGATAGAGTGTAGTTTCTTTGATTGTTCAAACAACTTGCGAGAGTCAGGAAAAACCTTCAAAGGAGCTCGCCAAATCATGTTGTCTTTGGATGGTATGTAGGCCTAATAGGAATTGTTAGAGTTTAGAGCCCTGCCAAATCAAGGTGCAAACGTTTATGTTTGCATCATTTTTTTTCTTAGATTATTGATAAATCCGTGAGAGCCAGAAAAAAATTTCAGTGACACTCCCAAGTAGGAATATAGTCACAATTGATCATGGCTCAGTATCCTTCTGCTTCACACAGGGCCTTTGTTGTCAGTAAACAAAAGGACTTTCCCGTAAATTCCAGGAATAATGGCGAACCGTTACACAGTCTTGACGTCTATTGATTTTCTAGGAACAAGGGCTTGTTATTCTTCTAACAGGATTAGGCAATTTCCATTGTTCCCGAAGGTACAAAATCGGGTATCAAACGAGCATTTTCATGAGTCTTATATTGGATCTGCAACATGCAACTCGATTTTCTAAATGAATGCAAACTCACCTAGAAATTTATAAAAGAATTACATTTCTGCTTGTATGCAGGTAAGCCTCTATCCCCCCCAAAAGTACCAATATTATGGTCAAATCTGAGCTACAATAATTCATTATATTGTATTAACAACTAAAAACCTACCCCCTACCCCATGAAAAGTTTTATCGGAGCTCTAATAATCTTATTTTGTTCCGTCGTATAGATTTACTGTAAATTTGTCTGCTATTTCAAAAGCCCCATGCTAATCGAAGAAAATTTTGACAGATCGGCAAACATTCATTAATTATTATCCCTTGTGCGTATGGTATATATCCACTAGGCCTTATTTACCGTGAGCAGGTATCATCTGACATAAGGGTTCAACAAGTGGATAAAAAGGTTCAACTTCAGCACCTGATTTCGTCTGCAATATTAGATACATTTAGTTAAATATTTACGTAAATAATAAGAACAAGAGCTAAGAGCTCATATGGCATGAGCTCTACAAAATTCTAAGAATTTTGAGTTGAAAGAATATTCAAAAGGAATATCAGAAGCTTAAAGCCGGTCGGGATTTAAAATAAGAGCTCTGAGAGACGAGGTCCTTCTAAATGTCAAAATTCATTAAGATTCAATATTCCACTCCTAAGTTAAAATACCTCAGTTTTTCAAATTTTTCCCCTCCCTTCAGCTTCCCAGATAGTCGAATCGGGGAAAACGACTTTATCAAGTCAATTTGTGCAGGTCCCTGACACGCCTACCAATTTTCATCGTCCTAGCACGTCCTGAAGCACCGAACTTACCAAAGCACAGGACCCCCTAACTTCCCCAAAGAGAGCAGATCCATTTCGGTTATGTCAGTCACGTATCTACGACATTTGCTTATCCTACCCACAAAGTTTCATGCCGATATCTCGACTCTAAGCGTTTTCCAAGATATCTGGTTTCTACCTCCAACTCCCCCCAATGTCACCAGATCTGGTCGGGATTTAAGATAAGAGCTCTGAGACATGAGTTCATTCTAAATATCAAATTTTATCAAGATCCAAAAACCCTTTCGTAAGTTAAAAATGCCACATTTTTTTCCATTTTTCCTCTCCCTCCAGCCCTCCAGATGGTCGAATCGAGGAAACGACCGTTATGAAGTCAATTTGTGCAGGTCCCTGACAAGTCTACAAATTTGCATCGTCCTAGCACGTCCAGAAGCACTGAACTTGCCAAAGCACTGGAATACCCCCCCCCCCCCCCCAACTCCCCCAAAGAGAGCGGATCAGGTCCAATTATGTCAATCACGTATCTAGAAATTGCACTTATTCTTCCCATCAAGTTTCATCCCGAACTCTCCACTCTAATGGTTTTCGAAGATTTCTGTTCCCCCTCCAACCCCCCGTGTCTCCGTATCCGATTCGAATTAAAATTGGGCATCTGAGACATTAGATCTTTCTAAATATCAAGTGACATTAAGATCTGATCATCCATTCGTAGAGCAGATCTGTTGCGGTTATGTCAATCACTTATCTAAGACTAGGTGCTTGTTTTTCCCACAAAGTTTCTCCCCTATCCCTCCACCCTAAGCGTTTTCCGAAGATTTTACGTTTCCCCCTCCAACTCATCCAATGTCACCGGCTCCGGTTGGTATTTATAATAAGAGCTGTGAGACATGATATCCTTCTAAATATCAAATTTCATTGAGATCCGACCGATCGTTCGAAAGTTAAAAATATCTCATTTTTTTCTAATTTTCCGAATTAACCGTCCACCCAACCCCTCCCAGGCGGTCGAATCGAGAAAATGACTATTTCTAATTTAATCTGGACGGGTCCCTGATACGCCTGCCAAATTTCTCGTCCTAGTTTATCTGGAAGTGCCTAAACTAGCAAAACTGGGACCGACAGACAGACCGACAGAATTAGCGATCGCTATATGTCACTTGGTAAATAACAATTAACATAAATAGCACATTATATTTAAACTAAATCCTTGATTTGTTAGGGAGGTGGAGGAGGATATGATTGCTATTTTCATGTGAAAAAATGAGATAAGATCAAATTTAACTAGTCAAGGTTTATTTTGGGAAGGGACGCATTGGTTGAGCTTAAGTTATAAGTCGTTAGTTAAGTGTGGAAAGCGAGCAAATATTCAATGAAAAAGGTGTATTTTTTTCGCTTGGAAAATTTTGGCACATCGCAATATTTATATTTATCAAAAAAGATATTGGCATTGAATATTTAAAGAAAACTAGCAATTTGGAGAGTATTCTAAGGAGGAAAGGCTTTTTGTATTTTTATTGAAAATATTTTGAAACAGCAAATCCTTTCACTCTAGATATTAAAAATAGATCTCGTGCCTCTTTATTCTTGCGAGCTTATACCACTTCCTGACCTTGGTATAGTGAGGGGGAGGGCTGCAGTTGGACCTGAAGTGACTTTGTGAGAGCCAGAAATAGGAATTTTGCGAATGTTAAGGAATTAGACTGTTAAGGCTCAAGTTATTTAGAAATACTAAAAGATTTTCTTTTTTATTATAAGAATTTTGACGATACGCTTGGGGTCATGGGCGGCTCTGCGTGAGCTAATAGAAGCAAATTTAACTGGAGAATGTTAAAACTAGGCTCAAGTTCTTTGAAAAAACTAAAAAATCTTATCTTTTATTACAAGAATTTAGATGATATGCTTGGGGGCATAGGCAACTATGCGTGAGGTACTAGAAGCGAATATAACTAGGGACATGTTAAAATTAGGTTCAAGTTATATGGAAAAAACTAAAATATTTTATTTTTTATTACCCGAGTTTTGATGATATGCTTGGGGACGTGGGCAGCTTTGCGTGAGCTGCTAGAAGTGAGTTTAACTGGGGACATGTCAAAATTAGGCTCAAGTTATTTGGAAAAACTAAAACATTTAACTTTTTTTACATGAATTTTGATTACATATTTGGCGAATATGAGCAGCTATGCATGAGCTATTAGAAGTGAATTTATCTAGGGGCATAATCTTACATATTTCTCGAAAAGCCTAATGTTTTTTTCAGCATTATGAATCCATTCTTTTAGAGGTTAACAAAAGGAAAATAATTAGGATCTCGGTAACCTTGTTTGCTACTCCTGGGGGGGGGGGGGTTAATGGAATTGCCCCATCCTAAAAATAGGTTTCTTTACAGCTTAATGGTGGGAACCTCTCGATAGTTTTGAGGGGCTTTGAGGATCCCCCAAAGCCCCCAAAGAAATAGCTAAAACAACATTTTTTGCCTTAATAAAGCGGGAATATCTTTATTAAGCGGGGGATATAATAAAGCGAGGGATCCTGCTGCTTCTAAAAACAATGCATTCTTTTAGCGATTAGTAGCGATTTACTGAGGAAAGGGAACCTTGTTCGGAGAAGGGGATTTAAGATAATTGCCCATTAGGTTTTTTCATCAAAATTGAAATACCAGATTCTTTTTTTAAAAGCAATATTTTTGTCAACTCAAGGGGACGAGAACCCTGGGTCTTAATAATGTATTCTTTTTAAAGCTTGAAGTCACAAGTGTTTCAAGGGAATAAAAACTTTTATTCTTTTTTCAGATCGCACCAAAAATAACAGCGATTGAGGGGGTTGATGTAGCACCGGATTAGGTCAGGCCTTTACTGGTAGGTTCTTCAGAACACCAAAAATAGACACGACCTCGTCCTCAGGAAGTATCTTAAGATCCATAATTTCAAGGAAGAACTTTGTAATAACCAAAGCGCAAAGGGGGTAGCCTACCCCGACGTATATAGCCTAAGTAATTTCTGGCTCTTAAACTCTTACCTGGTAGAACGGGATAACTACATCCGAACATTCACTTAGGGTCCATGTATGGAATAATTTCTGGTCAATAAACCTTTAGGTGATATAAGACCCTCAATACATCCGAACACGTACTTGGCCGCCTGCAATTACCATCTAATAAAGTTGGGAGGGTACTAGCAGAAAAGGTGCCCACCCCTCACAGTGAGAGTGATATGGGGGAAGCAGGACAAAGTGGAAGTGGTTCACCCCCTATATTACCAGATTTCATTTTAGCCGATTTCGCTTTGCAAAATATTTATGTTCTTAGGGCTGTGTTTGGTGCCCCTTTTAATAATAGTAAAAGTAGCAGTATTTAAGTGGATCCAGTTGACATAGTGCACTCCTATGTAGGCAGAATCCAGGCCCGTCTTGAAAAACAAATTCAGGAGGTGGGGTTAGGAACAGCGTTAAAGCGTCCATCGCACAAAAAATTTTTTTTATGAAAAGTCGGGTGAAGTGTATTCGTATTACCTACAAAGGGAGAAGCAGACTCTTCACATGGACTTACAAAATTTTGAGGGCGTTTTTTTTCCAGAGTGATTGGGTAGCATTTTTAATAGGGTGGGGAACTACCGTGAGAATAGGAGTGGTTCAATAGTATTATTTATCGATAATTTAGATTGAAATATAAAAAAATTAAAAGGAATTTATTTTAAGAGGTGGGAGGAGGGAAGAGGGTGTAAAATATAATGCAGATTTAAGGGGTTGTAAAGTTGTACAATGATTTGGTTTCGACACTGGACTTCAGTGCTTCAAGTATGCAGTCCTTGTCACTGGCCATAAACTCGTCGCAAAGCGATGGATGCTTTGACACTGTCCTTAGCCCCACTTCCTGAATTTGTTTTTCCGTGAATATATTCCATTAATATATTTACATGGGCAGTAATCACAAATATTTAAAACGACACTTAGAAATAAATCCCACCACCGGAGGGTAGGGGCGGCTGAAGGCTGGGGAGGAGCGGAAGGTGTGATACCTCCTGCCGGGGTGGGAAAAGCCGATGACGTTTGCATTGCTGGTAAAAATAGTAGCATAATATTCAGAACTTTTTTTTTTAAAAACGATCCCACTTTGCGCTTAAAAAACAAATAAATAAAACATATAAAAACACACTGCTGAGCCTAAGTTCACCAGACATAAAATTCATACAAGGACATGTTTAATACTATTGAGCGAAACTCGTGGTTGATTATTGATGATTTAGCTGAATCCACTGAAGAATGGTATCTGGATAGGTTATAGTTATTTGCGGTCCAGTCTCATCCCGAAAAAAATCCATAACTGTTTTTCTCCACCATCTCTTTCATCGGAGTTAATGTGTGAGAACACTTGCTCTGAATTGTAATTTCTATATCATATACAGGGTTGTGTTTGATTCAAGTTCTCTTATAACTTTAAACAAACAAATATATTCCGGTGAACCTAAAAATTTCTACTCTCGGCATACAATCAAGCTACAAATAAACCCTAAAGTTACTTTCTATTGGATCTCAGTCACAACACACCCGATGAGTTACGTTTAGTCACGGATATTTTGACAATGAAATTACCCTATATCTACCCGAGAATAGTAGAAAAACATCATTAGTTGCCATCATGACAATGAAGAAAATACAGGAAAACAAACATTTATTTCTAATCCTAGGCAATTCAAAACCGTGCCTTAAGAAGGCCATACTCAAACACGGCATTGACAATGACTTTATTTAATATCCTATCTCAACTTTGTTTAGATTTAACTAAAAGCAATGTTCAACTACCAGAAGTATTTAAACAACAGACAAAGCAATATTGTTCACTTTTACATGCTTTAGCTTGCAAAAACGAAGGAAAAGGTTTTAAAAGAAAACGGCTTGTTCAAGCGGGTGGAAGTTTCTTTTCACTGTTACTACCAACAATCGCGGGACTTGTAAACATATTTTCTAGAAATGGCTAAACCCTCGAAATTGACAAAACTCGCTTTCACCATAAGAGCAATTTGAAGAACATCTTGATAAATTTATTACTAGCAATAAGCAATGTATGATTAATTTATTAGCAATGAAATATTGGTCGATGATGAAAAAGATTTTGCTCTAGAATACTCCTTGACGTGTTGAAAAAAATATAAATCCTACAATCAAACACAGCTCATCGCAATGTCATCGATCAACATCAAAATTCACCGTCCACACCCCCCCCCCTACAACCACCACCAAAGAAAGGAAGAAGATTTATCTAGAGTTTCACCAAGTGTTGTAGACCTAACACCTCATTTGTATTGGAAGCAAAGCAAAAGACTCTTAACCTATATCGCTAAAAATGAACATATGCAAATTGACGAAAAAAGAGTGAAGTTATAATACACGGCAAGAGTTATAATTCAATTGTTTTGGTATCAGAATTAATTGTAAATTGTATAAGACTTGAATCATTTGATAGTCATTTGTATAAATTTTTAAATCTCTGTATTTTCCAGAAAGTTTTATGGGGAATAAAATATTTTAAACCGATTAACGGAATATAGAGAAATATCAAAAGATGTTTTTAAATGTCAGCGCAATATCTGCTAGTAAACAAAAGGGTAGCTGAAGCTTCACACCACGTTTAACTCAAAAGGACTCAAGCTTTGAAACGTGTTTATGAAAATATTGGCGAAGCGGGAAGTTTAAATTCCCCCTCAAAACTTGCCCGAGTCGCTGGAGTTGAAAAGAAGTTAGCGGAAAAGTAATTACAGAGTGAACCAACCTGCTATCTTCATTGATATCATAAAATTTGCAGGAATCATTATTGAACATCTAAAGACTTTTCCATTTGCATATAATGCAAGCAGATCTTTTGACTGTAGATGAGATACAAAGACACAACAATAACCCGTACAAGTATGTTGTACTTGCAATGAGTTTTTTAGTCCCTATGCATATGCCATACCATTGCATTAAAAAAGAAATGGTGAAGATGCTAGAGCCGTTTAATCTATCCTTGAACAAGATTCTTATAGAAAAATTCAAAGGGACATGAAAGTAAATTTTTTAATCCACATGTAGAAAAGGGTTCATTAAAATATAAAACAATACTCTATCATAGTCATAGCAGAATGAATATCATATTCATTGATAACAGAAATTCAATTTTTAATCTCAAGTTATTGTACATTGAAACATACTGCTGCTTTTATTCAAGATTTAGATATAATCATGTTCATTTATAATCAAATTCCTCATCGATCCCTCTCAAATAATAGTCTTCTTGAAGTTCATCAGGGTAACATACATTTAATATCTTAAGCAATATTCCAATGAAGGAAAGGAAGTGAGAAATAAAAACTTTAATGTTGGTGATACAGTTCAAACCAATCAAACAAGCAATAGTTTTGAAAAGAGAAATAACTTGAGGTCTACTGAACTTTTTAAGATGTCAAAAGTCCTAGACGCTAAACATGTATCGTATCGTCAACTTGATATGACAGATGTCGAGATTCCTGGCTACTAATACGAAAATACACAATGGAACGTTGGTTAGCACAAACAACAATCTTTCAAGTGATGCAAGTTATATACAATTCATGTTGATGCCTCCAATGTTCTATACGCTATTGGGAGGTTCAGTTGTTGGATATGATTATAAAAAGTTCACTGACACTGCACAATATACTTAGAGATACGAAAACTAAAGATTTACATTTGGTTGGGAATACAAATCATGAAATATTTAATGTAACTTAATGGATGCTCACAATGTTAATATTGATGTAAAGCCACATCTTGCTCCATCCAATTTTATTCATCGAAAAGAACTTGGTACTGTACCTGATGTAACAGTCTCCATAACCTCGGCAATAATTCAAGTATGCAAACAGCAGGTTAAGAATTGTGTTGCCTTGGCAATTGAGAAATTTAGAGCTAGTTGAATTAATATCAAACTGCTCGTTCTGCATACAATCACAAATCAACGACATAATGCTACGGGCACACGTACCTATACCCCTTCCTCATTTATAAATGGCGAAATTCCTTCAAAAAGTGCATGGGTCTTAGTAAAAAGTGCTAGTACTGTACGGTCATGTGCAAATTCTCCACAAAACTTTTAAGTGTTTGGGTAAAGTAAATGGAATTCTACTCTACAATTTATCCTTTGATAAATCCCATATGACTCTATATGAATTGACAACTCAGTCCCTAGATCTAGAAGCAGAACTATTTGAAAGTGGTATAACCCAAGAAATATTTGCAAAAACTTGTGGTATTATTGTATTGAACTGTCTGTTACTCAAGATATGAGGATTGTCCGAACGGAGAAAATACGTTTAGGGTGTACCTTTGCCGAACCGTTGGAGGAGAATATAGTATTAATATCGCTAAAAACAATTTGAAACCTATTGGAAAATTAGCCTTGATGGCAGTGTTCTATTATACTTGGTGCCAATAAAGCAAACTGAATAATCAATGTATTCAATTGGGATCCCTACATGTCCAAATACAAATCCATTGCATACCATCGGATTTCCTCGACCATATTCAAAGTCTTAACAATACCCTTATCATTGCAAATAGTAGTCCATCAACTGTAAAGACAGGACAATGGCTATGCATCTTTCAAACAGTGAAGAATATTAAATTTGTCGATCCTCTTGGCCTAACTTATGCTTTCTACACAATTCACATGAAAAACTTTCTTGGTCAAAGTGGAAAATCTATTATTCAAAATAGGATGCGAATACAAGATTTTCAACCAAAAGTCTTTCATGCACTATCATATTCTATTTTTTGATGTCGTAGATATACTTATGGTGAATTTTTTAGCATCCACGTAAAAAGTCCTCGACTGAACGATTTTCTAGTTGAAAATACACTTTCCTACCTGTATAACGTAAATTTCAGTACTCTAAGAGTGGAATGCTTTAAAAACTTTTGTAAATTTGATTGGTAACTAAACTTGTATGTACAATGAAAAGTTTGTGTTCTTTAGATTTCTTCCTCCACGTACAGGCAACGTAGGCAATGATATGTGGCAGCAGTTCGCCGGAACTCAACTTGCATTCATCTTTGTATTCGAGGTCAGGGTCACATTTTCACTCCATTCACATTTTCACTTCATTTTTATTATATTTCTTCGTAAAGTCATTAATACCATTTGATTTATATTATAAAATTCACATTTTCAATATCCTTATTAGAAGCAATGTCAAACACAAAATTTTAATATGAAGAATTACTTTCTGTTGCAGCCAAACAAAAATCAGTAGATTTATAATCATTTATGCTAGTATCTTCACGGTGATGTCATAAAAACCAGACTCTCTTCTTATTCCAGCAATGGAAGCGTAGACCAGGTAAAATTTAAAACCAGGTGATTTGAGAGCAACCAGCCTCCTCCATGCCCATCCCGTTAACATCTCCCATCAAAATTTGGAGATAGCAATTTTGTTCATCGTAGTTTAAGGGTCTGGAAATTAAGTTTGTGAGGAAGACAACCTTCTACCCCTAGAGCTCCCAGAGCAAGAGTTTTAAGTTATGCTCTATGGATATTGTAGTTGAAGGAACCGGAAATTATATTTTTGAGGAAGACACCCCTACCCCCACAACCCTCAGGGCAATGATTGTAAGTTATCCCCTGGGGGCATATATGCTTTTTATGGAAAGGGTAGTTGTATATACTATGGAGGGGATTTGTTGGATTGGTAATAAGAATTTCTAGTGCCCTTTTTAAAAGTCAAACTGATCAGAGGGCAGCTATCCCCCTTACACGTTGTGTTTTCCAGAAATGGATCTGAGACAGTCGTTTTATTCAAAATAATACAAAGATCCTGTAAGAAGGCTTTTGAATCGGATATAGGCTACCAGAGCCTGGGGTCGGGGGTTGTAATTTATGCCATGGAGGCATTTAATGCCTTTACGGAAGGGATGGCTGTTTAACTTTAGAAGAGGCTAATTTGGGTGTAAATCGAAAGTTTTAGTTCCCTTTGAACAGTCTAAAGTGATGGAGGGGATTTAGACCCCCCCTTCCTAGACAACACCTCTTTTCACCAAACGTATCTGATTGAAATTATGGATCATGAATTTGCTCAAAATTGTCCAAAGAACATATAATAATGCCTATAGGGCTGAGGAAACCCTTCAGTGCCCTAGGGATAGGTTGTAAGTTATGTCAAGAGCGCATATGAGGTTTTCATGAAAATCTACGTTATAATCCTACGAAAAGGAAGTTTTATGAGAACTTTATACAGTAGTCATATAAAGTTCAGATGTGGCTCACAGGATTTGAAATTGGAGTTTATATTGCCCTTTTTAAGAGTAAAAGTGATTTGAGAGCAACCAGGCCCCCTCTACAATCATCATTTCCGTTAATACCTCCAATTAAAATTTGTAAATAGCAATTTTGCTCATCGTAGTTGAAGGGTCTGGAAATTAAAACTGTGAGGAGGACAATCTTCGACCCCTACAGCTCTCAGGACAAGGGTTGTAAGTTGTGCCCTTTGGATGGTTTAGATGAGACTTATTAGATTGGTAATCAGGAGTTCTAGTGCCCTTTTACAGAGTCAAAGTGATCAGATCGCAGCTACCCGCTGCCCCACACACACGTCGTATTTTCCTAAGATGCATGCAATAGAAATTTTGAGACAATTTTTTTTTTCAAAATAGTCCACAGATCATATAACAAGGCTTTTGGGGTTGACACAAACCACGAGAGCCTGAGGGCGACGGTTGTAACTTATGCCATTGGTGCATTTAAAGTTCTTACTGAAAGGATGGGTGTATAAACTTTAAAGGTAACTCATTTGGTGCAAATTGGAAGTTCTAGTTAACTTCTAAGAGTCACAAGTGATGGAGGTAAACTATCCCTCCCCCCCCGCCAACTACCACTCTTTTCATCAAACGCATATGATTGAACAATTGCATTTTGCAAATGCGTTTGCAAATGCAAACGCATTTGCAATGACAATTTTGTTAAAATTAGTCAAAAGAAAATACAACATTGCCTCCAGGGTTGGCCCCCCTCAGATCCCTTGGGTAAGGGCCTTAAGTTATGCCCTGGACAAATATAAGGTATGGGTGGTCGTGTTAAATTCAGATGGGTTGTGTCAAGACAAGAAAAAAATTAATATTGAAAAAAACATACATGTAAAATGTTTTCACTTTGTTTTTTACTTTGTTTTAAGATTTTTCAACCAAAAAATTTTCATGCACTATTCTGTCGTATTTTTCGATGTCGTATATATACTTACAGTGAATTTCTTAGCATTTAATGTTTTTAACTTGTTTATAATGTTTTAACTAGACATTTGAAGTGGGCCAAGCGAATTTGTATTGTCAGTTTAATTTACATATCCTTATATTTATTCTTTAAAATCGTATTAATTTTTTATTTATTAAAGTTATAATGAAACCCGAGACGAGCAGAAATTACAATAAATAACCGAATCAATCTCAAAACGAGCAAAAATCAACATCAGTAGGGCTCAAAACCCGTAAGCCTTCCCAAGGCCAGAAAATAATTGGCACTCTACTGAAAAAATACAAATGAATGTGCATTGTCAATTTAATGTAAAAATACTGATATTTATTCCTTACAATGTTATTGATATTTGGCTTATTAAAGTTATAAATGCGAAAATATTTATTTTATTTTTCCCTGAAAAGGACTATGTCAATGTAAAACGAATAGAAATTATTTAGACAAAACTTTTTTCCAAAAATTTTGAAAAAAAAAATAGAATAAAATAGCGAACCAATTGTAAAACTGCCACAAATGAGTATGGATAAACAAATGGAACTCTAAACCAGCAGAAATTAATATGAGTAAGGCTCAAAAGCTCTAAGCCTTCCGGAAGCCAGAACGTAATTTGCACTTCATATAAAAAAATATAAATAAATTCGTATTATCAGTTTAATATACATATGCTGATTTTCATTCTTTCAAAAATTAATAATATTTGATTTATTAGAGTTGTAAGAGTAAAAACATTTAAAATTTACTTTTTCCAATTGAAGGCCAAGTTCCCAGAAATTTGGCCCCCTTTTGTCACGCATTTATTTTATCTCCCACCAAAAGGCAAAAGTGCCGATTCGCTATAGCATGATCTCTCTAAGTAATAATGAAAAGCATTAGATCTTATATTTCTCTTCAAGTTAGTCATAAACCAATATTCTACGACAACTGGCCCAATATGACCGCCCTGAGGAGAAAAACAGGGAAGAAGGCGCCAGTATTACACAAACAAAAAAAGGAATTCTTTTTCTTTTTCAAGGTGGGGGCCTTTAAGCCTTTAGTTTAGGATTTTTCCAAAGGGGCTTATAATGGTGAATTTTTAATTTCGATCCGCCGCCATACCTGACGGATTTGAAGTTCTTTTTCAAAATCTCCGTAAACTTGGTCTTGGAACAAACTTTCACAAATAAGACTCATATAATAGTTATCAGTCTAATTTGATATATTTCTTCTTTTTGTAATACGGTTAGTTTTTCTCCAATTTTTTCTCCAGTAAAATTACAAAATGGGGATGCACTCATTTTTTTCTTGGCACGGCGATACGCAGACGTGTCACTATATATGCCAATTTACTAAGAAGCAAGTCAAGATCTTATCAGACAAAGAATCCTTTAACAAACAAAGGAGATTAGACCAAAGGAAACCTTAAAAATAAATAATAAACAGTTCTAAATTTTCACCATTTAGATGGAATCTGTCCTTAGCCCCTAAATTGAATTGATGCTAGCATTAAAAAAAACAAAAAAAAAGTCGAAAAAGTTAAATCAGATAAGGGAGTTACTTTTTTGCGGAAAGTATGGATTCAGTGTTGCAGGGTTTCTTATCTTTTTGACGATGTTTACGTGAAATATGAATGTAATCTCAATCTGATATCTTCATTTTTCGAAACCTTTTTCAACATTGAAGCCTAGTCAATAGAAGTATCATCGTTATATCGATTATTATGTTTTTTTGAAAATCGAAAGGGCATAGAATCCTGCTTTGTTGAATTGTAGCAAAAATATGTTGTTTTTTTTTGTTTTTTTTTGGGGGGGGGGGTACAATAGGATAGAAAAAAGATTTGGGAGGGAGATTCAAACACTCCTAAGAACCCCCCTCCCCCGGATACGGCTTTACTGGTTTTTGTTGCCATTCATTTTTTTTATTTATTAATTAAAAAAAAGCTTTTCAGCTGCAAGTGTGGAGTAAGATTATAACGTAAAGCGATCAGAAGCTATTTGGTACAAGAAGGGTGCTACCCTTCCTCGAACCTTGCTCTTTACGCTAAAAAGTCTTAAAAGGCACTTTTTAAGTTCTAGTCACTTTTCACTTTTCACATTAAGTCACTTTTAACAAAGTTCTTTAAAGGCACTTCTCATTCCAATTCAACAACCCTTGTGTTTGAGCAATCTTTCTGAAAGAATTGTGAAGAAAATGTCAAACATTAGCAAAACGAGCGAGGATCGAAGAAGAGGTACTCCTCATCATATACGGAATTATTTCTGTTCGTTCGAATTTCTAATTATACTCCTTACTTTTAGTTCATAAAACTTTTTGTTTTTGTTTGATTTCTGATAGTTTGCCAATCATGCCGGGAAATCCTTCTTCAATAGGAAATTTTCCCAGAAAATTTCCTTCCAGGAAATTTTTACCCTTGAAAATCCCTCCGACATAAAATTCGTCTCCCCCCACCAATGGAAAGTTTTCGTGTCTTTCCCAATAACGAATGCAATATGTGAACAATGGGGGTAGTCATAACTTACAGACCAGCCCCCGTGAAAAGCGTAAATTATGTACTGATTACGAGAAGGCATAGGGGTTGCTAGTCCTACTCACGTTGATTTTTGCTTGTTTTGAGTTTGACGCAATTATTTTGACGTTTGACTTGGCTAGTGAGTTTTACTAGGAATTTCTGTTTGTTTCTGGTTTCATTGATTTATTGAGGGTGATTTATAGTAGTTTTACGCTTGGAAGACTATTTGACTTTATTTGTGCTCATTTTTGGGTTAGTGAAGCTCTTTACTTTTCTTTGAAAAATTTATTTTATAGAAAAGTTTTTTTTTAATTAATCACCATAAAAAGGTAATGTATTAATCAATGTATTTGGTAAATGAAGAAAAGCCAATGTACTTGAAAGCCAAAATACATAAAAGCCAAAGCATTTTGATGTATTAACTGTTATCAATTCTTTAGAGTTCGGTTACTATTGGTTCAAGTTGCTCCTTAGTTACAGTTTAAGAGTGGTGACATTATATAGCCGAACTTTACGCCTCAGGCTCTAAAATTTATACCCTAAACCTCATTAGTATATTACAGACAGCATCTTTCATTAGCATATTACGGATGGTACATACTAGGAGTATCCCCACAGGCACTCTGACAGCACAGGTATCCCTTCGAATCCCAGTCCCGACATTTTATTTCAACTTCTTCAAGACGCAAGTGTTATTAATTTTCTTCAAGAAGCGGGCGCTTATTACGCAATAGGGTTTGCTTTCTTCAAGATTTAAGTGTCTGTTACATAATAGCGATTATTTTTCTATAATTGTTCAGACACCCGCGACGGCCAGGGAAAAACCTTCAGGGCCCCTGAAGAGGGGCATGGCCAAAATTGATCATAGTCACATATTTACAGTTGAAGATAACGAAACCTTAAATGACTTGTCTTAATCCAGGTAGACCTTAATTATGCATTAAAAACTGGTTTTGAACCCCTTAAGACGTCATTACGCGCAACTGGGTCTTTGGTAATACTATAACACATGTGTAATGGTATAGCACACCTGTATGTTGCGTAATAAGTTTTGTTTTCTTTAAAACGCAGGTGCTAGTTACGTAATAGAGAGTGTTTACTTATGCAAATACTGTCTTTGGCTGTTAAACAATAGGGATTGTTTTCTAACTGATACAAGTGATAGTTGCTTAAAAATACGCAAGGGCCAGGAAAAACCTGAGGTAGCCCCGCCAAATCAGGATTCCTTTTTTTAAGTAGTCTATAATGTCTTCTTCAAGACCTTTTAAGTCGTTTCATAGAGATTTTTCTTCAAGACATTTTTAATACATTTTTCTTCAAGATATTTCAAGAGATTTCAAGATGTTTTTAAGACATTTCTCTTCAATACGAATTTAAAGACATTTTAAATTGTTTTTAAGACATTTTTCGTTGATACGTTTTTCATGACGTTTCAAGACATTTCAAGACGTTTTTAAGACGTTTTTCTTCAAGATGTTTTTTCAAAAAAAATTAAGAAATTTCAAGACGGTTTTTAAGACATTTTTCTTCAAGACATTTTTCAAGACATTTCAAGTCGTTTTTTTCAGATTATTTTTCAAGACGTTTTTCAAGACGTTTCAGGAAATTTAAAGACTTTTTAAAAATATTTTTCTTTAAGAGGTTTTTCAGAATTTCTTTGGCTCTTACGTAATAGAAAATGTTGTCTGTGTTAGGATGACACATTATCACGTGACTTGTTTCTTCAGGGTCTGATGGGGAGTCTCTACTTGTAACTGAAGACGGCACACACATGGGAGCTACAGAATGACGATGCAAACGTGGGATGTTATGTAATACTTCAAAAGATTTCATTTTCTTTCAATGAGTTTTATTTTTCCAGGGAACTTATATAATCCGAGGATTTTTGTCCTCACTAGGATTCGAATGAGATACCTCCTCGACGGAATGGAGGGCTAGACAGCTGGAAAAAGAAACCTTTTCTAATGTTGTCAATCGGGGAATACTTTATAATGGAAACGTTTTGACGAAGCGTTGGATTAAATGTTCCTTTTTTCTGTAATAATTGATATGCATGGAGAGCAATAGTTACTAGAAATTGATTTCATTTGATGTACACCTGCTTGTTACAGTGTTATTAATTTTGTATCATGATCTACACAGGATAATAGATATTTCATTCGTAAATGATTACGTATTGAAGATTTATCCTGGAACAAGAAATCTAAAAGACACAAACTTTTTCTGCACATACATTTTATTAGACCCCCCCCCTCATTATTTTTATTAATAAAAACAAATTTACAGGCATTACTAAACACTTTAGGACACTGAAATCTATATTATATAGGTTTGTGGAGATATTTTCAACAGGAAAGTCGTTCAATCGAGTATCATCAACATAACTGCTGAAAAATTTGCCATAAGCATAGCCACAACATCAAAATTTAATACTGTTTAAAAACCTTTACTATTAACCAATAAATCTTGATCCATTGAGAAGAGGGAATTACTTATTAGAAGTAAATTCAAGGGGGCACAGGACACGTGGCTTGATTTTAAGTTCTTGCTCACTTTTCCTTGGTAATATTTTACAGTGATTCCCAGCCTGTGACGCTAATGGCTGACACACAGTACCATCTGGCAATATTATCACACATATGGCATTTTTCGGATACTTTCCTGCAAAGATATTCGTTTACACTAGAATCAATCATTTAAACTTAATAAAAAACCTCAATAATGTTTCTTCTGATGACTCCTGATAATTGAGGCCAACGCGGCACAGTCTACCAGCCCGATGACACCATCTGGCGCACATTATACCGTTAAGGTTTTCTCCACAAAAATAACTTTATAAACTACAATGACCATTGTTTTTAGTTGATCATCGTAAACTTGCCATTTCATTGTTAGATTACGATGATCAATGGCAGTTCCCAGCCTATGACACTCAATGGCTGACCCAAAGCAACCTCTGGCAACCATTATCACATATATGACATTATTGGGCATTTTTCTGAAGAAATATACTTTTAATTTATCTATGATTTGAACAGGCTACATCATTTTCTAAGAAAATATCTCTAAAAATTCTCTAAGAAAACGTCTCTAAAAATTCTTTAATATTGATATTTTTCTTATTTTTCGAACAAGTTTATATTATTCTCTTAGAAGATATCTCTAAAATATTATAAGAAAGACTATTTTCTTATGTTTTGAACAAGATTGTATCAGTCTTTAAGAAAATATCTTCAAAACTTCTCTTAGAAGAACCATTTGCCTATGTTTTGAACAAGTTTATATTATTCTCTAAGAAAACTTCTCTAAAACTTCTCTGAAAAGGACTATTTTCCTAGGTTTTGAACAAGATTTTATCATTCTCTAAGAAAATACATCAAAAATTCTCTTGGAAGGACTGTTTTTCTATATTTTGAACAAATTTATATCATTCTTTAGGAAAACATCTCTAAAAAATATTTAAGAAGGATTGTTTTCTTATGATCTGAATAAGTTCATATCCTTCTCGAAGGAATTATCTATAGAAATTCTCCAAGAGGGACTGTTATTCTATGTTTTGAACATGTTTATATCATTCTCTAAGAGAAGATCTCTAGAAATTCTCTAAGTTGGACTATTTTCCTATGTTTTGAACAGGTTTATATCATTCTCTAAGAAAACATACCTAAATTTTTCTCTAAGATAGACTATTATCTTATTTAACAAATTTTTATTATTCTATAAAAAAACATCTCCAAAACTTCACTAAAATGAATTCTCTAGGATGGACTATTTTTCTAACTTTTGAACTAGTTTATATCGTTTTCTAATAAAACGTGTATAAAAATTATGTATGTAAGATGGACTATTTTCCTATGTTCTGACTCAAAAGTACTTTTATTTAATTTTTGCTACTCAGTCAGCAACTAAAACACACGGAACGTACCAACTAGCTGAGTTTGTTGTACTCAAAACTGCTTTTATTAAATTTATTTAAATACAGTCGGCAATTAAAACACTCGAAATTTATCAACTAGCTGATTTTGATGTAGTCAAAAGTGCATTTATTAATTTTTTTTACTCAACCTGCAACTAAAACACACAGAATTTATCACCAAGCTGAGTTTTTGGTACTCAAAACTGCTTTCTTCAAATTCTAGATACTCAGTCACCTACCTGATTTATTAACTACCTGAGTTTATTGTAGTCAAAAGTGCTTCATCAAATTTTCGACGCTCAATCAGTAACTAAGACACTCAGAACTTACCTGCTAGCTGTGTTTGGTATATGTAAAAGTGCTTTTGCTTAGTCAGTAACTAAAATACACGGAAATCTATCAACTAGCTTAGTTTGTTGAACTCAAAGCTACTTTTATTAAATTTTGTATGCAGTCGGTAACTATAACATTTGGAATTTATCAACTAGCTGATTTTATTGTATTCAAAAGTGTATTTCTTAAACTTCCGGTACTCAGCCTGCAATTTAAACACATAGAACTTATCAACTAGCTGAGTTTGCTGCACTCAAAAGTGATTTCATTAAATTTTTGATACTCAGCCAAGTTAGCAACTATGACACTCAGAGCTTACCTTCTAGAAGAGTTTGTTATCAATGATAAATCATCGATTTAATTCTAACTTTTTTACCAGTTTAACAACATATTGTTCTATAGCCCCTTTCCAAAAATATTCACTTGACAGAAGCATTTACTAATAACCTCTCAAATTTAAATAGAAATCATATAAAATTGTCTATGTCAAACTCAATACCAGCATTTCATGTCCCATTCTAATACGTATATACTACAGTATCGTTTTAAGACATGAAAAAAAGTTGAAAAAAATTTCTAAGTTAAAGAATAAAAAATTGAAAAATGTCACTATAAACATTATTTTTCTATTAGGAAAAATCACAACTAACATATGTGTCTCATCTTCATTCTGTACATCTAAAATAACACAAGTAAATTTCTTTTATTATAAGTATATTTAGTGACATTTTAAATAACTCGCAAAAACAAGGTTGAAAAAATTTCTAAGTTAAAACAATGATTTTCTAAGTTAAAAAAAATTTAAATTAAAAAAAAGGAGGTATAATGTTACGGGAGGGGTATTGGGGGCCCTTGGAGGTGAAACATGGATGACCATAAATTCCCTCTAAAAATGCCATACCAATTCATTCATTGGGGACATAAGTTCGTCGATTTACTTTACCCAAGCGCGTGTCAAAAGAAAAAAGGGGTAGCAGACTTCTCGCTTTTTGATTCATTAAAATTTGTTTTTTATGAAAAAATTGTTTATAATCCCGTTTGTATTCACTAAGTTTAGGAAGCCTACAAAAATGTAAACCGTTTTCATTCAACATTTGAATCTGTTGGAATAAAGGCAATATGTGATGTCCTTACTAATGAGATTTCCCTTCTGTAATTTGCAAATGAGGTTTAGGGTATAATTTGTTGAACTTCAGGCGTAAAGTCTGGCTCCACAATGTCACTACCACTCAGTTTGTTACCACGAAGTGTTTGACAGTCAGCAAAAAGACTCATTTTAGTATTTTTTTTAAGTTCTAAAAAAAATTTTTTATTAACACATTTTACAAATATAGGGTGATAGGGGGAAGTTCCTTTTCCTTAGAAACTTGTATAGGTATGCTTACCCACAGTAAACAATTTTATGCATCCGATTGAGACTCCTTCGAGGTCTTTAGACAGGAAAGGTGGCTTAATCTGAGAACCTTCGAAAGGAGGCTACAATGTCATGATGACACCCGCGAAAAGCGCCGTTTTGAGCTTTGAACGCCAAAAGCAATACTGGTATGTGAAAGCATTAGTAATATATATATGTATTCATATATATATATATATATATATATATATATATATATATATATATATATATATATATATATATATATATATATATATATATATATATATATATATATATATATATATATATAGTATATATATATATATATATATATATATATATATATATATATATATATATATATATATATATATATATATGTTTTATTCATTAGAAAATTAATCCAACAAAACGAAAAATTACGAGGTAAATGCTGTAGCAGAAATTCCTTGGGACACATGGGATTCAACCTCAGCCCACTCCACAACGCTGTCACAAGGTTTCCATTGGTTTGTTTTTTGTAAGAGACTCTTCATACACTTTTCATTATAATGGCATATATAAAAGCATATAATAAGAGTATATATTATACGCATATTACAACAGCAATTATAATGGCAAATTTCTTTTTTTTGGGGGATGGGGTAAGTGGGCGGCAAAGCAATGACCTAATTTAAATAAATAGTTAAATAATTTGATTTTCTTTTTTCGTAGTTCTACTTTGTCTTCTTAAAATGTTTCTTTTGTTCTCCAAGAAAAAGTGTTATTATGCCATAATACACAAACACAGTCTATAAAATGCCTATTTGAACGTGACTATCACTTTGAAAATTTATTTGACCATGCCTGTATTAGTTGCTTCTAAGGAAAAAAGTTTTAGCAAATTAGGGTCGATAAAAACCATCTTAGTTTTAAGTTATATCTCAGTCTTAGTTATAAGGTGGCTCTGTTGTTAGAAATAAGTTACCGAAGATTATGTGCATGGTTCTTGAAAAGGGGAAGAAACTATCAATTTTAGGAAAACCCTAATAAACCCTTGCATAGGAGTAATGATTAGAATGAGTGTGACAATTTTGGAGGCATTAGCCTGGTTGCCGTAGATACCAAATTAATTAGTATAATGATACCTTTTACACTTCGACGTAATGCAGAAAAAGTTTTGAGAGAAGAACAGTGAGGTTTTAGGAAGGGTAGAGGATGTGTAGACCAAATGTTCACTCCTAAATTTATAGTTGAGACATGTTCGAGTCACCAAACACTGTTAGTCCTCAGTTTTATAGATTGTGAGCAAGCGTTTGGTTCAGCTGATAGAACAGCTTTAGTGAAGGTTTTACTTTTGTATTGTATACCAGAAATCTATTGTGATTAATGCTATGTATGAGATTAAATAAAAAAAAATATTTCAAGTGAGATTAAGGAGCAACATTAAAACTTAAAATGAACAGAAATTATTACGTATATGAGGGGGTTCGCCGTCTAGTCAACACCTTGCTCTTTACACCAAAGTTCGAATTTTTTACCCATTCTTTAAGAATGACCTCTGAGTCACGAAGGCCATTTAATTTGAATAAATAGAACTTAAAAAAACTTTAGTGTAAAGAGTGAGGTATCGACTAGGAGGCGAACCTCCATCATGTACCTAATAATTTCTGTTATTTTGAGTTTTAATTTTGTTCCTTACTTTCAGTTGAAGAAACTCGTTTTTTTATTCAATTTGTGATCGTTTTTAAATGATGCTGGGAAATCCGAAACCCCCTTCGTAGAAGTTTTCCATCCCCCATGAAAGCTTCCTCCATGGAATCATCCTCACACATAACCAACCCCCTCTGCTCAACCCCCCTCCCCCACCAAGAATCTCCCTGCAAGCGTCTATATGCTTCCCAATAACCAATAGTACATGTAAACAATGGGCAAAGCTCTTAGCATGCGGCCCTTCTTCTAGGGACTGTGGGGGATTAAGTCATCCTCAAAGACATAGTTATTTGATTTTTTGACTATGCTGAACACAATTTATTTCTAAAAATTTTGATCAAGTCAATTTGGGAAACAATGAGCGTGGGAGGGGTCCTAGCTGCCCTTTAATATTTTTGTGACTTAAAACTACACTAGAACTTTAAATTTCCTTTCAAATGGGCCCTCTTAAGATATTCTTGGATAACTGGGTCAATACGATCACCCGTGGAAAAAAAACAACAAAAAAACAAATGAACTCGCATCCGGGATTTTTCTTCGGGCAGAAAACACAAAAGTCCACATTTTTGCTGATAGGAGCTTGAAAACTCTACAGTGGGGTTTTCTGATACGCCGGATCTGATGAGGTTATTTTAATTAAGATTCTATGGTTTTTAATGGGTAGCCTATTTCCCCCTTTTTCGAAAATCAGGCAAATATTCTCAGGCTCATAACTTTTAATGGGTAATACTAAACTTGATTAAACTTATATATTTGAAATATTGATAAAAATACAATTCTTTTAATCTATCTATTGGTATCAAAATTCCATTTCTTAGAGTTTCAGTTATTATTAAGCCAGGTCACTCCTTACTAATAGTTGTAGTAGTAGTTAGTAGTAGTATTTTAGAAACAGGATGGCCAAGCAGTGTATAATCCAAATTGAGTACAATCCAAATAGAACACAATGTGACTCCGAAGCTTTCATTTGAAGAAAGTTTCATTTGAAGCTTTCATTTGAAGATTTTTGTTTTAGAGAAAAGCACAGAGCTCAGTCAGTTTTAGTGTATAGGATTAAATTTAAAAAAAAGTTTTTTTTACGGAAAGTAAGGAGCGACATTAAAACTTAAAACAAACAGAAATTACTTCGTATATGAAAGGGGCTGCTTCCTCATCAGCGCCCCGCTTTTTACGCTAAAGTTTGACTCTTTCTCTTAACTCTACTTTTTAAAACAGTAAAAAACTTTAGCGCAAAGAGCGGGCCGTTGATGAGGAGGAAGCCTCCCTCTATTTTCTAAAATAAGGCAAATTTTCTCAGGCTCGTAACTTTTGATGGGTATAACTAAACATAATTAAACTTATATATTTAAAATCAGCGTTAAAATGCAATTCTTTTGATGTAGTTATTAATTTCAAAATTCCGTTTTCTAGAGTTTTGGTTACTATTGAGCCGGGTTGCTCCTTACTACAGTTCGTTACCACGATGTGTTTGATAAAATTGTATAGGATAAGAAACTTTATCCTAAGTATACTTTCCTAAGTATAGGACAAGATTGATTAAATTGCATGCATAATGTGTCATGAAACGAATGTTACGTGGAATCTTAGATTTTTTTCTTGAACCTTATTGTTCATGTTAGGATTTACATAAATGAATATATTAGTAATAGTAAAATAATTTAATAAATATATTTTTAGAGAAGTGAAATTACCTTAATTAAATATATATTATGGAACAAACTGCTTATCCATGCATATGTATACAGTCAAGACTTTAATAGACAGCCCAGATGGTGATGTTATATTTTCAAAAATGAAATTGTGTCAATTTATTAAACGGCATTAGAAAATGCACTTATGATCACTGTAGAAGACACTGAATAGAATGATTTGCTATCTTATTTATATGTGTGAATATCAAAGCCTTTAGGTTTTCCCTCAAGTCAGGTACATCCATCAATGGACTATTTCATAAGTCATAACCATCTTTGTGCCCAAAGGGATTAAGTCACAAAAAAAGTGTTTTCAGATGCCTTGTGGTTTGGTAAGCTTGAAATCATGAATGGGTTTTCATCCACATTAAGCTGCATGATTATTACATCAAAAATTGAGAAGAGGGGCTGTTTTACAAGAATATTATCCTCTCAGCCTGCATGTTAACCCCAATGTCTTAGTTGTCGTTGCATTGTATTTTATCCCGTATTATTTTTTATGTGTGTGTACGATCCTTCTCCTGCTTGGACAAGTTTATCCAGTCTACTTCATATTTTTCAGATTTTTTGAATTGACAATGAAAAGTATAGAACTAGATGGTGTCTATACTTCTGTTCTTCGTGTTTAATAATGACGAAAGTATGCTTTTTAACATGTTTGCTATAGGAACTAAGAGCAATTACAATTTTTTCTAAGAAAATTACTTTTAGGACCAGGAATTTTTGCTCCCTTTCTCCCAAATGCAGAAGACTCTTTACGATATGTTTTCGCCCGCCGAAGAAAAAACCAAACTTTTTATGAAATATTCAATCTGGTCTCCCAGTCATAAATAAGAAAACGTTGAAACGGCGGACAAGGCTCGAGTGCCACCTAGAACGTTCTTACGTACGACAAATGGTGGGGTTACCATGGATTGAAAAAAATCCTTTGTTTGAAGTTTTCCAAATGATCTGGCTCCAGTGGAATAAATGCAAATAGTACTAACACATAGGGCTACCCTTGACAACATGCTCCGACCAGGATAAAAGATAAATCCTTTAGAATACTGCAAATTTCCCCCCTAAAGAAAATGACTTCTACATTTTGCTTGAAGAATACAGCTATTAACCTCCCATTGTAATTCAATCTCATTCGGAGGAGAAACTCAAATAAAAGTACAGTGTCATCTCTTTCCTAAATTCCCTCTTCATATCCCTTGGAGTTCAGCCGCAGGTGTCTCCATCATGATAAGTCCCTCTGAAACGAGCACTAATTACTAATTTCAAATCTGTCAGAGACGAATATTCCCTTTCACTTAAACGGAGGGGAAAAATAAACTGGTTTTAGAACGAAAAATATTCTTTGTTAATTGTTGTATGCAAAACTATTGATCAATTTAAATCCTTCGTTATGATAGTTGAAAAGCCGCAATGAAGTTGTTACAAAGAAAAGATTTTTTATAGTAGAAGGAGCGCTATCACCCCGGACTATTTATATCACGGGTGGGGAACGGACCCCTCCCCCCTCGATCAGCTTTTATGCTGGTTTAAAATTTGTTGAATTTAATGTTACCAATCAAAGGCTACGAGCCTGAGAAAATTTGCATTATTTCCAAAACAGGGTTGACAGACCCTTAAAATGTCAACCGATTTTGATAAAATTTGCACTATCATATTCAGTATACCAAAGAACCCTGTCGTTTACGTTTCAAGCTCATATCTACAAAAATGAAGTGTTTTGTATTTTTTGCCGAAGGATATCACAAATGTGCGTTTATTTTTTGTTGTTGTTAATTTTTCAAACAGTTCGTGGTAACGAACTGTAGTAAGGAGTGACCCGGCTCAATAGTAACCAAAACTCTAAAAAATGGAATTTTGGTACCAATAGCTACATCAAAAGAATCGCATTTTAATGCTGATTTTAAATATATAATTTTCATCAAGTTTAGTCTTACCCATCAAAAGTTACGAGCCTGAGAAAGTTTGCATTATTTTAGGAAATAGGGGGAAACACCCCCCAAAAGTCATATAATCTTAACGAAAATCACACCATCAGATTCAGCGTATCAGAGAACTCTACTGTAGAAGTTTCAAGCTCCTATCTACAAAAATGTGGAATTTTATATTTTTTGCCAGAAGGCAGATCACGGATGCGTGTTTATTTGTTTGTTTGTTTTTTTGTTGTTTTTTTTCCCCAGGGGTGATCGTATCGACCCAGTTGTCCTAGAATGTTGCGAGAGGGCTCATTCTAACGGAAATGAAAAGTTCTAGTGCCCTTTTTAAGTGACCAAAAAAATTGGAGGGCACCTAGGCCCCCTCCCACGCTAATTATTTTCCCAAAGTCATTCAGTATTCAGCGTAGTCGAAAAACCTTATAACTATGTCTTTGGGGACGACTTACTTCCCCACAGTCCCCGTGGGAGGGGTTACAAGTTCAAAACTTAGACCAGTGCTTACATATAGTAATGGTTATTGGGAAGTGTACAGGCCTTTTCAGGAGGATTTTTTGGTTGGAGGCAGGGGTTGAGAAGAGGGGGATATGCTGGGGGAACTTTCCATCGAGGAATTTGTCATGGGGGAAGAAAATTTCCATGAAGGGAGCGCAGGATTTACTAGCATTACTTAAAAAAACAATGAAAAAATAAATTTGAAAAGTTGTTTTTTTCAGCTGGAAGTAAGCAGCAGCATTAAAACTTAAAACGAACAGAAATTATTACCCATATAAGGGGCTCACCTCCTCCTAATACCTCGCTCTTTACGCTAAAGTATTTTTAGTAATTTCAACTATTTATTCTGCGGCTTTTGTGATTCAGGGGTCACAAAAGCCTTAATGAATTGGGACAAAATTTAAGCTTTAATGTAAAGAGCGAGGTGCTGACGAGGAGGCGAACCCCCTCATTTATGTAATAAGAACATGAGAATACAAAAGTTCTTTATGTAAGCTAATTTATAAGTTACGTATATCTTTTACTTATAAAAAGATTCGTAAAAAATTAAAAGTTCTAGTTGCCTTTTTAATTAACCGAGAATCGGAGGGCAACTAGGCTTCCTCTCCCGCTCTTCTTTTCTCAAAATCATTCGATGAAAATTATGAGAAAGCCATTTAGCCAAAAAAAAATAAATATACAAATTTCGTTTAATTATTCCTCTGCGGAGAGCCAAAATCAAAACATGCATTGATTCAAAAACGTTCAGAAATGAAATAAAATAAAAACAAAGTTTGACTCTTTCTCTTAACTCTACATTTTAAAACAGTAAAAAACTTTAGCGTAAAGAGCGGGGTGTTGAGAAGGAAAAACCCTTTCATATACGGAGTAATTTCTGTTCGTTTTAAGTTTTAATGTCGATCCTTACTTTCATTTAAAAAACTTGTTTTTTTTTATATAATTTTCAACAGAGGTGATCGTATCGATCTAATGGTCCTATATGATCGAAAGAGGACTCACTCGAAAGGTAATCAAAAGTTGTAGTGCTTTTTTTCAAGCGACCAAAACCATTTGCCGGCAACTAGTTACCTCCCACGCTCTTTTCCCTCTGGAGACATCCTATCAGATTTAAAGATAACAATTTCATTTAACCATAGTTGAAAAGTCAAATAACTATGCCTTTGGAGATGACAAGGCCCCATAGCCCCACAGGTTACACAATTTGCGCAAAGTTCAAATAAAGTATTTATTGTTGAGAAACATACGGAAATTTTTGTGGGGAATTTTCAGCGGGGAGGGGGGGATTTTCCACGGGGAGAATTTTCTTTGTGGAAGAAATGTTCCAGGGAGAAAATTCCGGAGGAAATTGCACATAAGGGGAGGGATGGGAAAGAAATTTTATGGCACGACAGTCAGAAAAACAGTCAGAAAATGATTTAAAATAATCTAACCATAAGCCCTTAGTCATCCATGTCCCAACTCCAAATGGGGCCTTAATACCCGTCCCCCTAATCCCCCCCACAAAAAAACGAAAAAAATAAAAATGAAAAAATAAAGAAAAATAAAAACAAATTTTGAAAAATATTAATTAGTATTGGGATATGCAGAAAGTCAAAATTAATAAAGTCGTATATATTTTGACTGATGACACGACAGCTATTTTATGGTAAATGATATAATAAAGCCATTTGAAAAATATTGTTTAGTATCAGGGTATGCATAAAGTCGTAAATTAATAAAGTGGTATATATTTTAAGCGATAATACAAAAGCCCTGTGAGGAAAATGACATAATAAAGCCTTTTGAAAATATTGCTTAGTGTTAAGGTATCCATAAAAACGAAATTAATAAAGTGGTATATATTCTAAGTGATGATATGACAGCCATATGAGGTGAATGACAGAATAAAGCATATTGAAAAGTGTTGCTTAGAATTGGGGTATGCATTAAGTAGAAATTAGTAAAGTCGTATCAAACAGTTCGTGGTAGCTAACTGTAGTAAGGAGCGACCCGGCTCAATAGTAAAGGAAACTCTAAAAAACGGAATTTTGATACTAATAGATACATGAAAAGAATCGGATTTTTATGCTGATTTAAAATCCGATAAATATATAAGTTTCATCAAATATAGTCCTACTCATCAAAAGTTAAGAGCCTGATAAATTTTGCCTTGTTTTAGAATATAGGGGGAACCACCCCTTAAAGTTCATAGGATCTTAACGAAAATCACACCATCGTATTCAGCGTATTGGAGAATTCTATTATAGACGTTTCAAGTTCCTATCTACAAAAATGTGGAACTTAGTATTTTTTGCCAGAAGACCAATCACGGGTGAGTGTTTATTTATTTGTTTGTTTGTTTCTTTGTTTGTTTTTTTCCCCAGGGGTAATAGTATCGACCAAGTGGTCCTAGAATGTCGCAAGAGGGCTCATTCTAACGTAAATTAGAAGTTCTAGTGCCCTTTGGAAGTGACCAAAAAAGTTGGAGGGCACCTAGGCCTCCTCCCACGCTCAAATTTCCCAAAGTCAACGGATCAAAATTTTAAGATAGCCATTTTGTTCCAGCATAGTCGAAAAACATAATAACTATGTCTTTGGGGATGACTTACTCCCCCACAATCCCTGGGGGAGGGGCTGCAAGTTACAAACTTGACCAGTGTTTACATATAGTAATGGTTATTGGGAAGTGTACAGACGTTTTCAGGGGGATTTTTTTGTTTGGGGGTGGGGCTGAGGGGAGGAGGCTACGTGGGAGGATTTTCTCTTGGAGGAATTTGTCATGGGAGAAGAGAAATTCCATGAAGAGGGCGCAGGATTTTCTAGCATTATTTAAAACAAAAAACAATAAAAAAATAAATATGAAAAAGTTTTTTCAACTAAAATTAAGGACCAGAATTATAACTTAAATGAATAGAGCTTATTAGGCACATGGGGGGTTCATCTCCTCCTAAATACATCGCTCTTTACGCTAAAGTATTTTTAGTAATTTCAGCTATTTATTCTACGGCCTTTCTGATTCAGGGGTCATTCTTAAAGAATCGGGACAAAACTTACGATTTAGTGTAAAGAGCGAGGTATTAACGAGGGTACAAACCCCCTCGTATACATAATAAAAATATAAGGTTATGAAAGTTTGTTACGCAAGTTAATTCTTAAGTTACGTATATTTTTTACTAATAAAAACGTTCGTTAAAAATTAAAAGTTCTAGCTGCCTTTGTAAGTAACCGAAAAATTGGAGGGCAACTAGGCCTCCTTCTCCACCCCTTATTTCTCAAAATCGTCTGATCAAAACTAAGAGAAAGCCATTTAGCCAAAAAAGAATTAATATACAAATTTCATTTTAATAATTTATGTGCGGAGAGCCAAAACCAAACATGCATTAATTCAAAAACGTTCAGAAATTAAATAAAAAAAAAAAGACTAATTTTTCTAACTGAAAGTAAGGAGCGACATTAAAACTTAAAACGAACAGAAATTACTCCGTATATGAAATGGGTTGTCCCCTCCGCAATCCCTCGCTCTTTACGCTAAAGTTTGACTCTTTGCCACAATTTTATTTTTTAAAACAATTAAAAGCTTTAGCGTAAAGAGCGAGGGATTGCGGAGGGGACAACCCATTTCATATACTGTTTGTTTTGTTTGTTTTAAGTTTTAATGTCGCTCCTTACTTTCAGCTTAAAAAAAATTAGTTTTTTTTTTATTTAATACAGTTAGGGAAGGAGGCAGTAGCTGAACTTTTGTTTGTGGTGAAACTATTTTTGTCTTGAACAATCTTGGGAAGAACTAAGGAAAGAACTAACAAAATTAAAGTGAATATTTTATATAGAATAATATCAATTGCTGAAAGCTCAACAATTAAAAGTTAATTTTTTCGTACTTTTCACTTTTTTCAATTTTGTAATAAGTACAAAAGAAAATAATTGTAACATAATTTGTTTTCAGTAAAGTGCCAATGACACAGTAGGCATTAGACTGGTAGATTGTTTTAGACTGGAGTGAATTTTGGTATATTCTACTAATGTTCAAAAGTCAGGCAATTCAGGCCAGTAGGCTATTGAGGGTGAGGGGTCAGCTCTCATAAGTTTTGGAGTAAAATATTGTTAATAATTCTTTTTTGGCTGGGGGGTCGAGCCCTGGAGGGCCAGGGGGTCAGCTGTCATAAGTTTTGGAATAGAATTTCGTTAATAATTTCTTAGAGGGTGGTTGGTCGTGCTATGGAGGGCCATAGGTTAGTTCCCATAACTTTTGGAATTATATATCGTTAATAATCTTCACGGGGAGGGAGGTCGGGCCACGGATGGTCAGGGGTCAGCTCCCATAAGTTTTGGTATAAAATACCGTTAACTTTTTTTTGGAGTGGGTCTGGGTCATGGTGAGCCAGGGGTCAGCTTCCATAAGTTTTGGAATAAAACATCATTAATAAATTTTTTGGGAGGGAGTCCAGCCACGGAGGGCCAGGGGTCAGCTCCCATAAGTCTTAAGTTTTGGCAAAAAATATGATTAATAATTTATTTTTGAGGGGGCAGGCCATAGAGGGCCAGGGACCAGATCTCATATTTTTTGAAGTAAAATATTGCTAATAATCTTATGGGGGAGGGGGTTGGCCCAGGAAGGGCCAGAAGGTCAGCTCCCATAAGTTTTGGAATAAATATCGTTAATAATGTTTTTGAAATGGGGGTGATTGGGCTATGGAGGGCCAAGGCTCAACTCCCATATGTTTTTGAATAAAATATGTTTTTTGGGGTGGGGAAGTCAGGTCATAGAGGGCCAGGAATCAGCTCCAATAAACATGGAATAAAATGTCAAAACTTAAGTCAATGGCTTTTATTCGGGATAGAGGGGGTCAAGCCATGGAGGGCCAGGAATTAGTTCCCATACTATTTTATTCCATTTTGGAATAAATTATCGTTAATATTTTTTCCATGGGTTAGCTCCCTTATGTTTTGGAACAGAATATCGTTAGTAATTTTTTTTTATTGGGAGGGGGGAGGTCAGGCTTATTTGATCTTAGAACTATTTTGAAAATCTTTCCGTGCGAAAACCTTATATGCCCCCTTAGCATAACTTACAGCACCTGCCTCCAGGCTCTGTGGGGATGTCTCGACTCCGGAGTGAGCTATTTTTAACAAAATGGCTATCTTAAAATTTTATAGGAAGTACTTGGAGGAAAAGGGGAGGGGGCTGGTTGCCCTTTGATCACTTCTTAAAACTTACAAAGGTACTAGAATTTTCAATCAAACGACACCCCCCTTCAAAGTCTATATGATCACCACTTCTATAAGAAGTGCCTCTGAAAAAAAAATTGAAGCCTTTATGGCCTTCGGTATAGGCAGCACTATAGGCTACCTCTGAAAGTGAACCAAGGAAGATTTTTCAGGCTGAGTCGTCCACAAGAATTTTTACGGAAAGAGGGGGGGGGGGGTATTGCGAGGATAGAATTGTCCAAAGCGAATTTTACGGAAGGGAGTATATTTTAAATGGAAGGAACTTTCCACGGAAGATTCCGATGAGGAGAGAGAATTTTTCATGGAAGGGGAACCAGATTTAGCAGCATTATTTTAAAAATAATCAGAAATTAGATAAGAAAATAATTTTTTTCAACTGAATGTAAGAAGGAACACTAAAACTCAAAACGAATCAGAATTATTCCATATATGAAGGAGTTGTCACCCTCCTCAATACCTTGCTCCTTACACCCAGGTTCGACTGTTTGTCCCAATATCTTAAGAACGACTCCTGAAACACAATGGCCGTTTAGTTAGAATCGGAAGCTGTTTTTAAAAGTTTCAAATACTTTAGCGTGAAGAGCACGGAATTGAGGAGGGGGGCAACCCCTTCGTATGGGGAATAATTTCTGTTCGTTTGAAGTTTTTGTGTAAATCCTTACTTTCAGGTGAAAAAAATGTTTTTCTTTAATCTGTAAAAAGAGGCTGTTACTTATCAACCAAACCTTGTGAGAAGTAATATTTAACATCCTAATAATACCTTTTTTGAGCCCAGGACTGGCATGAAATGTGACCAATTTGGGGAAAGAGGAAAAAGCAGATCCTTAAACTCTTGTCATTAATATATTTACCAGAAGATTATATCAAATCCCAACCAACCTTTTCAGTGCTTTATGGTATGAGCCTGACCTCTCCTCTAGTGGGGAGGAATTCTTTTTTTAAATAACTGGTTGTCACTGAAATGACTGCGCAGATTGGGCGAATTCCAGTAAAACTAGCAAGAATTTGAGAGTCTCTACTGGATCCTACCTTTACGATGACAGGGATACATTCGTGTTTGGGGATACATTCGGCCCAGTCAGGGCCGTATCCAGGATTTTCGTTCGGAGGGGGGGGGGGAGGGGGTTTACAAAATAATTCTTTTCGGGGGGGGGCTTACAAAAAAAACTTTAGAAAACGCATCAAAAGTCTGTTTATATTCATTTTTGTTACGGTTTTTATAAGCCGGACCAACATTTTTAGGGGGGTCAAACTCCTTACTCTCCCCCTGGATACGGCCTTGCATGTAGTGCTCCAAAGCCATAGCCTAGGGGGTAGTCTTGCTCCAATATTCCACGAGGCCTTGGCACTAGAGAAGATCTAACTCAATCCGAATTATGATGAAATGGGGTAAAAGGATTCTCAATCCTATTAGCCAAGGAATATCCGGTAATATCCGGGATTCACTAAATTAATATCTTTCGGTAGATTTTAAGATAATAAATTGCCTTTTTTTGATGGTTTGAATATGAAGAACAATGATAGATTATATTTTCGCATATACAGAAGACAAACGCATAATAATGGACAGCTTCCTTTCAAACCGAATTAGCCTCCACAAGCAAATCAAGACGTAATTATTTCTTTAATAGACTGTGTATTGGACATCTGTTGGAGGACAGAAGAAGGTTTGAATAAATCAATTACGCTTCAAGAGACAATAATTATTTTATCTAGCAACGAATAATCCATCAAGTTAATCTGAAAACTCTGATGAGAAAAATAAAATTACTTAGAAATTATCCTTGGGAAATCAAGCTACTAAGCAAGGTTGTATCCAGGGAGGCTAGGGGGTTTGAGCCCCCCCCCCCTCTCCAAATGTTTGTCCAACTCATAGAAACGAAACAAAAATGCATATAAAAAAATTTTGAATGGGTTATTTAAAGCTTGTTTGTAAACCTCACCTTGAAAAATATCCACCGTATATCTAAAATCCTGGATACGAAAAAAAAATGACCTGTTAAGAAATGAAGAAAACATCATGTTTTTGGTATTTGTGATGGAAAGGCAGTGTGTTCTTCGTCGTTATTTATATTAAAACCCATGCTAAACATCAAATTATTGGTAATATATACAGGTCTCGTAGTGGGCCTATTCTGTTCTTTTCGATTCTTGATGAGGTTTTGGGGAACAAAAAATCCAACGATATTGTCGTAAACTTCTCAGTATCGATGAATGACCTTAACTTGTGTGACCCGTTGGTCATCCTCGTCTTAGGATTTCCTTTTAGTTATGCTCTCTCGTGGAACATCACTTTTAGCATGCATTCCAGCTCGGGCAACTGACACTACTCCTTCTTTGCCTGATGTCCATTTTTATCGTTGACCTTCGTGCAAAATGCTATCAAGTGTAAGAAAACAAAGTTAAATCAACGTAGCTCATACAATTTGTAATATAGAACACTTAATGCTTCACAAGTTGCCAAAGGCGTTGACTTGTTGGTTTGAAATCTTACTAGATGAAGAGCTACTGTTTATTCGAAAAAAATAAACTGGAGGTGTTATCTTTATAAGAGTTTTAAGCGATAATTTATTATGGGTCCTTCGAATGTTATAGATCCTATGAACATTAGGATTGGAGAGTTGTTCTTCCCCAAATTTGTGGGTTATTCCTTGTGGTTTATGTTACTGATTATACTATGGAGTACTTAAATCGAAGCCTAAGGGGGCCTCACTGTCTGTGTTTCGGGATATCTTTCGTACATTGTGAGACGTGACCTCTTAAAAAATAA
This sequence comes from Artemia franciscana, assembly GCF_032884065.1. Classification (NCBI taxonomy): domain Eukaryota; kingdom Metazoa; phylum Arthropoda; class Branchiopoda; order Anostraca; family Artemiidae; genus Artemia; species Artemia franciscana. Next base: position 41,775,819 of record NC_088869.1, read on the forward strand.
AAAAGGGTTTTTTGAATCCATGTCTATTGAGATCAGGATACAGGCTAAAAACTTAATTGTTGATGATATACAGAGGTCTGTTATTGGGTAAAAACCAAAGTTATTCTTGTGAACCTGTCATTATGGACGACTTCAAGCTTGACTTGTGTGATCGGTGATTTCCTTCGTATTTGGATTTACTTTCAGCAATTCTCCCTTGTAGAACATTAATTTCTACATGGATTCCATTCCAGCTTGTGTAACTGACACTACTGCTTTTTTGCTTTGAGACCATTTTTTGTCGTTGGCCTTCTTGCAAAATTCCATATTGATGAGTGATATCTCAGGCCTTTTTTGTTTTGTTTTTTCTAGGTATGAGTTCTGATTTCTTGAAGGTGGGTCGTTTTAAGTATCTTTGAAATTGAATCTGATTTAGATTCTGCATTTACATCATTTTATTATTCTTCGAAAGAAGTCATATTGGATACACGTGATACATCCCAGTCGGATCCAGCTTCAAAATGAACAACGCCATTGAATCCTTGGAAGACTCCTTGACTTCTTAAAATCTGGAAGAACAAAATCTTTGGAAGGCTTATAGATCACCTAAACCATCTTAACATGAATCTAGACTTCAAATATTCAACGATTTCAAAGCGAAATCGTAGAGTAGTTCAAGATGTGTTTACGTTATATATGAAAAGGCCAAAATATGAATGTTTGGCTAATATTACAAAACTACAACCTGTTCTGCAAGTCCTTCTTCTTCCCTACCTGATTTTAGGTTTTAACTTGGACCTACTGGTCTTAAACCAATGGTTTTAGAACCTGTCTCTGAAGTTTAAATAACCAAAATTATCAAGGGGTTTGAGTTGTTCTTCACCTTCTGGCCTAGACCGTATTCCTACTAATTTTGTCAAGCTAATTTTTCCTGTCATGGTTCGTAACCTAACGAGAATTGTCAGCCTTTGTTTTGAAAATGGCGTTTCTCCAAGTGCTTTAAAGCGTGTTCGTGCTATTTTTCTTTTTAAAGGTGGATCACGAAATGGTCCTGCAAATTATCGTCTAATATTTCTTTTAGCAGTGTTTAGTAAAATCTTTGAACTTCCAAAATAGAGTACTGAGCCATAATAAACTAACCATACACTGCGCTTACATGTTCACAAGACTGAAAAGCTAAGAGCCTTGATAGGGATACTTTTATACCTTCTGCAATACGATTTTGTCAGTAACCTTGATAACACCTAACAGTCTCTTTCTAGACAACCCTTATGAGCTGTTAGTGCAGATTACGACTGCAACTTCATCAGAATGTGAAGCAGCTAGTGCCATATGCGCAATCACAGAATAAACTTCTGAATCAAGAACTTCGTCAAGGATCTTCTATATGAGCTCTGCTTAAAGTAAGTCAATGAACTCGTTCTAGGAGATTTATTTTAGAAAGGTATCTTTGAATGGTCTACACCAAGAATCATTTAACCAAAATTCAGGTAAAAGGGCATATCCCCTCCGAGGTTTGGACTGGTCTCTCAGGGCCACTACCAATGATAAGCGAGCAAGCAACGCAGAGGGCAGCATCCTTTTCATTGAGAGACCTAATAGGGTAATGAACCAGGTTTAATTCAAATGACTTGGCTTTTCTTTGACCAGGATGATTTGACTGAAATTTGACTGAAATTGTGTAGAGATAAAATTAGTATTTTCTTTTTTTTTGCTTCTTTTTGCTGAGAAGTTTGAAAATGTGAAAGTCATTCCAAGGAGAGCCTGATTTTGTCTGATCTATTAGTTCCATCTAAGAAGCAGTGGAGAAAACTGACATAAAACATTCCGGTAGGTCACTAGTTAACAATTGGATTGTATAGCTCATCTAGTGAGGTCATTTCATTGCTTATTATAAATAACCTCTGAGACTGCACTGACCAAGCATGATAAAATGAAAAAATGTAACGAAGAAAATTTAACGAGGATATTCTGTGCCAGTGAAAAAAGAAAGAAAAATAGTATGCAAATATTTCGATTGAGACCTCTGCTCAGCCGTCTTCAGTATAAAAAATGAAAACATGCGTGAAAGATATAGATAGAAGTCCACCGGACAAAATAAAACAAGACACATTTTAAAAACAAACACTAAAATAAAAGAGGGCCTTTCCAAGCAGCGGTGAAGGGGCAGTCAAATAAGAAAACTATAATCAGATATTGAATGGCTATTCAAACATTGGATACCATTTACGTAAACCTTTTTGTAACGCTAATCGCTTACCGGGTGTGGTATTATTAGATATCGGTCGGGAAAAAGAATTTGTGAAGCTATATCAGGGATCAGAATTAATAGCTTCAACATAAATTTAGGCTTAGGTAAATTTCCCCGGTATCCCTAGTAACGATGACTTTTTTGTGTATATGCTTCTTGGTTTCAACTTCCTTGCTAAATACTTACATGAAACCTTTAACGAGGGAAAAAAACGAAAGTGTTATCAAACAAAATGAAATAGTGTGAATTATCATAATCATGTTGAGTCAAGGTGGAATTTTAACTCTCAGGCCTTTGGTACAGCTTCAGGGCTTTGTCGATTGATGGTTTATGTTCTAATGACCTCTCCCCTAAACGTTGATGGGTGCTCCCAATATAGAAACAACTACAAGATAGAATAGGGCTATATTTACCCTTCCCCAAGTTAAAAAAGTCTATACTTTGTTTAATCCCTTATATATTTTTCAATAAAACTCAGTTGGAGAAGTTTCTCCAACTGAAAGTAAGGAGCAGCATTAAAATTCAAAACGAACACTAATTATTCCCTATATGAAGGGGTTAATCCCGTCATCAAAAACCTGCTCTTCGCTCTAAAATTTTTATAACTTTAAAAAAAAAGCTTCCTATTCTAATTAAACAGCCCTTAAGTTTCGGGAGTCGTTCTTAAAAATATTTGAACAAACAGTAAACCTTTAGCGTAAAAAACAAGGTATTGAAGATGGGGCAACCACTTCATATACCGAATAATTTCTGTTCGTCATGAGTTTGAAAGATGCTCCTTACTTTCAGTTGCAAAAAAAATTTTACTTTATTTAGTTTCTGATCGTTTTTCAAATAATGCGGGTAAATCTGGCTCACTCTACAGGAAAAATTCCCTCCTCTCACAGTAAATTCCTCCATGGAAAACTCCTCCCACGTAAAATACACATTAATCTCTTAAAATTCCCTCCAGGTATTTACATCCCGGCCGAAAATCCTCTCCCTCAATAATATCAATATAATGCTTTTAAGGGACAGATAGGGGGTAGACTATTAGAGCTACTACCCCCTCAAGACGTTATTACGTACACATGGAACTGATAGAATACAAGCAGTGCCCTATCCTGCCGTTCCCTGAGAGATAGCAGGTGTGTGTAACGTCTTAGGGAATATTTACTTTTGCGTGCTACGTAAAATGAGTTGAGGGTGACGCAATCTTGCGTGACTTTATAGAGGATTTCTTTGACTGTTACATAATAGGGTGTGTTACGTAATAGGACAAGCTAGTGTCCACTAGTGAAGCGGGGGCGTTTTATTAATATATTTTTATTCAAGAGATATTTACAAGACTTTTCAAGACATTTCAAGACGTTTTTTAACATACATTTTTCTTCAAGGCGTTTTTCAAGGCGTTACAAGGCATTTTTAAAGACATTTTTTCTTTAAGGCGTTTTTTTTCATGATTGCTTCAATTCTTACGTAATAGGGGAATGCTTACTTATGTGAAGGATGACCCAATCTTGCGTAACAATGCTAGACTTGGGACCCCATGAGGAAATCCCCGCTTCTAACTGAGGAGGGAGCAAACGTGAGTGTTACATAATTGGGTGTTAAATAATGACAGTGCACACGTGGGATGTGATGCAATTTTACACTTGGGATGTTGCGTAATGAGAGGCTCATACGTGGCATGTTATGTAATGACGATGCACATGTGGGATATTACATAACACTTTCAGAGATTTCTTCAGGATTTTGTTTTTTTCAAAGCGTTCTTTCTTCAGGATTTCACTTTCTTTTAAGGTATTTTTTCTCTCAAGGTGTTTTCTCAGAGATCCTTTATATTCTGATAACTTTTGTCCCCATTAGGATTTGAAAAGAACGTTTCCATCCAATAAAATGGTACCCTGGACAGCTGGACTATGAAAACCTTCCTAATATTATGTTTCAGGAAATAGAGTCTACGAAATAACCTATTGCACGCAGGGAGAATCCCCTGTTTCCGCATACTAGAACTATTAAATTGCGTATGACTCTAATAACTGACATGCAGGGGCGAAAATCGATTACTAGAGTTTGGTTATGTCTGAAGTGCACCTGCTTGCTAAGTAATACTTTAGAAAGGTGTTATAAGCTCAGACAAAGCGATTCTACGCTTCTTAACGATATGATCCTAGCATTTTGGAGGGTTCTTCTTAGAGAATTTTTAGAGATGTTTTCTTAGAGAATGATATAAACCTGTTCAAAACATAGAAAAATGCTCCTTTTTGGAGATGGTTTAGAGATATTTTCTTAGAGAATGATCAAGTTTACTCATAATACAGGAAAACGGGGTCGCAAAACATCAGACTTAATTGTACATTTTGTTCATTTTTTCTTGGTATTATTTTCTCTCAATTCCCAAACTGCGACAAGCAATGAATGACCAACCCCCAGCAATCAATTCCAGAAGGGGAAAATTTTTGTAGATAAAAAATTTATTAATAAAAAATTACAAAGCGTTATTAAAACACAGAAAAAGCACTTAAAACTCAACAAGAAAAAAAACACTTGAAAAAAACTGACATAGGATAAAATATATGCAAAAAGGACCATGAATTAAAGAACAGTGGAGGTCCTAGCAACCAGTTTGAGAGGGGGGTTGTTATTAGAGGTAAATTTCAGCCAATGATTCATGTTTTTTTCGAAAGCCATCCCTCCGTGATACACCATGTCAATCCACGTCACCAGGGCACCCGACGATTGACTATCTGGCACTCCCTGGCAACCCCCTCATCATTCCTAAGACATTTTCCAGTTTTTTTCTCGCTAAAAATCATTACATTAAATCTAATGGTATATGTTTTCTCAAGAAAACACTCCGTGATAGACCATGTCATTTATCACTACCGTGCCAAACTATGACTGGCCTTCTGGCACCCTTTAAAACCCCCCTCATCATTTTTAAGACATTTTCCAAACATTTTCTTATTAAATATATGGTTGAAATCCATTGGTTCGTGTTTTCGAAGTCAATCCCTCCGTGATACACCATCTCAATTCACATCACTGTGTCACACTATGACTAGCCCATGGCACCTTCTCATCATTGCTGAGACATTTTCAGACATTTCTAGTTAAGAATCATGCATTAAACCCAATGGTTCATGTTTTCACAAGCAAACACTCCGTGATACACCATATCAATTCTCACCACCGTGTAACACTACTAATACCCTCTCTAGAACCCTTTAACACCTCCTCATCATTCCTAAGACATTTTTAGATCTTTTCTTGTTAAAAATATGATTTAAATCAATTGGCTAATTTTTTTAAGCAAACCCTCCGTGATAAATAATCTCAATTCACACCACTGTGCCACACTTTGACTAGTCTTTCTGGCAAGATATTTTCTTGTTAAAAATCACGCATTAAATCCAATGATTCACGCTTTAACATTAGACCCCCAAATATGATGCCTCAATGGAAATTCCCACCAATTTGGTCAACTACAAATGGCCTATGACACCAGCTGGCGCACATTATCACACATTGGCATTTTTTGAGCAGTTTCCTGCAAAAATATTCGTTTACACATGATTCAATCGTTTAAACTTAATGAACAAATCCTCATTAACATTTCTTCTGATGACTCCTAGCATTTGAGGCCAGCAAGGCACAATGTACCACTCCCTATGACATCCTTATGGAGCGTATTATCACACTTCAGGGTCTTTTCAACATGTTCCCGTAAAAAATAAATTTATAAACTAAAAAATGACCATTCAATTTTATTCGAACAGCGGAGAATTGTCATTTCATTGCTAGATTACAATGTTAAATGACAAATCCCAGGTCGTCATACTTAATGGCTGACAAACGAGACCCTCTGGTAAAAATTATCACGCATACGACATTTTTTCGGGCATTTTCCTGCAAAAAAATTCATTTACACAAGAATCGATGGTTTAAAATTAAAGAAAAATCTCCATAAGTGTTCCTTCAAATGACCCCTAGCATTTGAGATCAGCGTGGCAAAATATACCACTCCCTAATGACCCCCTTCTGGCGCAAATTATCACGCCTAGGGTTTTTTTCAAGCTTTTCCCCATCAAAACAAATTTATAAACTAGCAAATTACCATTGTATTATTTGAACTTGTTGCGTGTGGATTTTTTCGTTAAACTCGTTGCATGTGGATTTTTTTTCTCCGTGAAACTTCTACATTGATTTTTATCCTTGTGAAACTGATCTTGCTCATGGAACTTTTCGCACGCTGATTTTTGTTCTTGGAGATTCTTGCGTCATTTTTTTATACTTCAAATGAGTTACATATAAGTTCGTGAAACTTGTTGCAGGTTGTTTTTTTTTCCTCATGAAACTGATTTTGTCCACGGAACTTATAGCATCTTCATTTTTTGGTCATGGAACTTGTTGCATGTTGATTTTTGCTCATGAAACTTGTTCCATGTTGATTTTTCTCTTCGTGAAACTTGTGCATGGATTTTTCAGGTCACGAACCTGATTATGCTCATAATACTTTTTGCGTACTGATTTTTGTTCGTGAAACTCGTTGCATGTTGATTTTTCTCTTCGTGAAAGTTTTACATTGATTTCTTCTCCTCGTGAAACTGATTTTGTCTATGATACTCTTTAAATGCTGATTTTTTTTTTGTCCGTGGAACCGATTTTGTTCACGGAACTTGTAGCTTCTTGATTTATTGGTCATGAAACTTATTGCTTGCTAATTTTTGTTCATGAAACTTGTTGCATGTTGATTTTTTCTCTTCGTAAAACTTCAGATTGATTTTTCTCATCACGCAACTAATTTAGTTCATAGAAGTTGTTGCGTGCTTATTTTTCTTCGTGGAACTTATTGCACGCTGACTTTTTTGTAAAACTTCTTAACGTTGACTTTTCACTTTGTGAAACTTGTCCATTGATTTTTTCTCCTCGTGAAACTGAATTTCTTCAAGGAATTCTTTGCCTTCTGAATTTTATTGTTCGTTGGAACTTGCTGCATCTTGACTTTCGTTCATGGAACTTGTTGTGAACTGATTTTTCTTCGTGGAATTATTGCAAGCTGTTTTTTTATGGAACTTGTTGTGTACTGATTTTTCTTCGTGGAACTTATTGCAAGCTGCCTTTTTTCCATGACTTTCTTCGTGGAACTCTTTGTATTCTGATTTTTTCTTATTCGTAGAACTTGCTACGTCCTGACCTTTGTTCGTGAAACTTTTTGTGTGTTGATTTTTATCTTCATGAATCTTTTACATTGGTTTTTCTTTCCGTTAAGCTGTTTTTGCTCATGGAAGTTGTCGGGGGTTTATTTTGCACGCGGAAATTGCTGTGTGCTGATTTTTGTTCGTGAAACTTGTTAAATGTGGATTTTTCTGTTCGTGGAACTTGTACATTGATTTTTCTCCTCGTTAAACTGATTTTGTTCATGGAGCTTGTTGCGAATAGACTTATTGTTCATGGAACTCTCTGTGTGTCGATTTTTCTTTGTGGAACTAATTGCACGCTGATTTTTTTTTCGTGAAACTTGTTCCAAACTTGTCACATTGATTTTTTCTCCTGGCGAAACTGATTTTCTGTATGAAATTCTTTGCGTTCTGAATTTTTATTGTTGTTGGAACTTGCTGCATCTTGACTTTTGTTCATGCATCTTGCTGTGTACTAACTTTTGTTCATGGAATTTATTGCACGCTGATTTTTTTTCGTCATTTTTCCCTTTATGAGACTTTTAAATAAATATTTTCTCCTCGTGAAACTGATTTTATTCATGGAATTCTTTGCGTTCTTATTTATTCTTGTTCGTGGAACTTGCTGCGTCCTGACTTTTGTTCGTGAAACTTTTCGCGTGTTGATTCTTCTCTTCATGAAACTTTTACATTGGTTTTTCTCCTCGTTATACTGTTTTTGTTAATGGAAGTTGTCAAGTGTTTATTTGTTCGCAGAACTGATTTTGCTCAGGAGCTTGTGCCATCTTGATTTATTGGTCATAAAACTTGTTGCATGTTGATTTTTTCTCTTCGTGAAACTTCTACATTGATTTTTCTCCTAGTGAAACTGATTTTGTTCATGGACCTTGTTGTGCTTTAACTTTTTTTCTTCGTGGAACTTATTGCATGCTGATTTTTTTTTTGTGAAACTTGTTCCATGTTGGTTTTTCACTTTGTGAAACTTGTACGTTCCTTTGTTCACCTCGTGAAACTAATTTTCTTCATGGATTTCTTTGCGTTCTGAATTTTTATTGTTCGTGGAACCTGCTGCGTCTTGTATTTTGTTCATGGAACTTGTTGTGTACTGATTTTTCTTCGTGGAACTTATTGAAAGCTGTTTTTTTTCGTGAAACTTATTGCACGTTGATTTTTCACTATGTGAAATTTGTAAATTGAGTTTTTCACCTCGTAAAACTAATTTTCTTCTTGGAATTCATTGCGTTCTGACTTTTCTGGTTCGTGGAGCTTGATGCGTCCTGATTTTTGTTCGTGAAACTTGTTGCATGTTGATTTTTCTCTTTGGGAAACTGATTTTGTTCATGTAACATGTCGCCTGTTAATTGTGTTGCATGTTAGATTTTCTCTTTACTAAACTTGTGAAATTGATTTTTTTTTCCTTTTGAAACTGAATTTGCTCATGGAACTTGTTGCGTGCTGATTTTTGTTCGTGGAACTTGCTGCGTCCTGATTTTGTTCGCGAGACTTGTTGCATGTTCATTTTTCTCTTCGTAAAACTTTTAAACATTGATTTTCCTCCCCATGAAACTGATTTTGTTCATGGAGCTAGTTGTGTGTTGATTTTTTGTTCATGAAACTTGCTGCGTGCTAATTCTTGCTCATGAAACTTGTTGCATGTTAGTTTTTCTGTTTGCACAACTTGTACATCAGTTTTTTCTCCTTATGAAAATGATTGTGTTTATAGAACTTGTTGCGTGCTGATTGTTCTTCACGGAAATTGTTGTATGCTAATTTTTGTTCTTGAAACTTGTTTCAATTGATTTTCTCTTCGTGAAACTTGTACATTGATTTTTTCTCCGCATGAAAAAGTTTTGTTCATGAAACCTATTTCATGCTGATTTTTCTTTCTTGGAACTTGTCGTATGCTGATTTTGTTCGTGAAACAAGTTGCAAGTTGATTTTTTCTTCGTGAAACTTATACATTGATTTTTCTCCTCATGAAACTGAGTTCATTCATGGAACTTGTTCCATGCTAAGTTTTTGTTCATGGAACTTGTTGTGGGCAGATTTTTTATACAGAAACTAGTTTCATATGGATTTTTCTCTTCGTACGACTTGTATATTGAGGTTTCTCCTTAAGAACTGATGTTGTTCATGGAACTTGTTGCGTTTTGATTTTGTTCATAGAATTTGTTGTTTGCTGATTTTTTTGTGAAACTTAATGCATGTTGATATTTCACATCGTGAAATTCTTACATTAATTTTACTGTTCGTGAAGATTTTGCTCATGTGACTTGTTACGTGCTGATTTTTGTTCATGAACCTTGCTGCTGTTTTTTTACTCATGGAACTTGTTGTATGCTGATTTGTATTTGTGAAACTTGCAGATGTTAATTTTTCTTTTCTCAAAACTTGGGTATTGATTTTTCTCCTCGTGAAACTGAATTTTGTTCAAGGCACTATTTGCATGCGGATTTTTGTTTGGGGAACTTGTTGCATGCTGATTTTTACGTAAAACTTGTTACATATTGACTTTTCTCTGCTTGAAATTTACACATTGATTTTTATCCTCATGAAACCGATTTTTTCCATGGAACTCGTACTGGATTAGGTTAGGGGGACTCTATTAAGCGGGAAGGAAACTAAATCTAACCTGCACATGGTAGGTTTGGTTAACTTAGGTTAGATGCCCCGCGGTTTAGCCTAAATCAACCTAACCTACCATGCGTAGGTTAGGTTTAGATTTCATCAATCTTGGTAGAGTCCCCCAAACCTAGCCTAACCTAGTACAAGTTCCATGAACAAAATCAGTTTCACAAGGACAAAAATCAATGTACATGTTTCAAGAAGTGAAAAATTGAATTGCAAAAGGTTTCACGGATAAACATCAGCACGCATCAAGTTACACGAACAAAAATCAGCATGCAAGAAGTTTCATGAACAAAAATCAGTCTAACGAGGAAACAAATCAATGTACAAGATTCACGAAGAGGAAAATCAACATGCAACAAGTTTCACGAACAAAAATCAGCACGCAGCAATTTTCATGAATAGAATCAGCACTCAAAAAGTTTCATGAACAAAATCACTTTCAAGAGTAGGAAAATAAATGAAAAATTTTCACGAAGAGGAGAATCAACATGCAACAAGTCTCAAGAACAAAAATCAGCACAGAACATACTCAACGAACAAAAAACAGCAAAAAAGTCCCATATACAAATCAGTTTCATGAGGTGAAAAATCAATATAGGAGTTTCACGATGAGAAATGTCAACATGCAGCAAGTTTCACAAACAAAAATCAGCACGCATCAATTTTCATGAACAAAGAGTCAGCCTGCAACAAATTCCATGAACAAAATCAGTTTCATAAGGAGAAAAATCAGTGTATAAGTTTAACGAAGAAAAATTAATACGGAACAAGTTTCAAGAAGAAAAATCAGCATACAACAAGGCTCCACTAACAGAAATCAGCATGCAACAGTTTCCATTGACAAAATCAGTTTCACGAGGAGACAAATCAATGTATAAGTTTCAAGAAGAGAAAAATCAACACGCAGAATGTTTCACAAACAAAAATCAGCACGAATGAAGTTCCACGAGCAAAACATCAGCACGCAACATGTTCCATGAACAAAATCAGTTTCACGTGCGGAAAAATCAATGTATGAGTTTCACGATGAGAAAAATGCAATATGCATTGGGTTTAACGAAGAAAAAACAGCAAGCAATACGTTTTGCGAACGAAAACTCAACAAGAAAGAAGTTCCGTGATTAATATCAGTGTTGCGAGGACAGAAAATCAATGTAAAAGTTTCAGGAAGAGAAAAATCAACATACAACAAGTTTCATGACCAAGAATCATTACGTAGCGAGTTCCATGAGCCAAAACTCATCAAGCAACAACTTCCATGAACAGAACCAGCAAACAGCACGAACAAAATCAACACGCAACAAGTTTAATGAACAATAACAATTTCACAAGGAGAAAAATAAATGTATAAGTTTCATGAAGAGAAAAATAAACATGCAACACGTTTCACGAACAAAAGACGTAGCAAGTTCCAAGAACAAGAGAAAATCCGCAAGCAAAGAGTTCTATGAAGAAAATCTGTTTCACGAGGAAAAAATCAATGTTCAAGTTTCAAGTAGAGAAAAATCAACATGCAGCAAGTTTCACGAACAAAGATCATCACGCGACAAGTTTTTGAACAAAATCAATTTCACGAGGAGAAAAATCAAAGTACAAGTTTCACGAAGAGAGAAATCAAAATTAAAGACGTTTCACGAACAAAAATTAGCGGGCAACAAGTTCCATGACCAAAAAATCAAGATGCTACAAATTCCTTGAAGAAAATTAATTTCATGAGGTGAAAAATAAACATGCAAGTTTCACGAAGTAAAATAAACATGTAACAACTTTCACAAACAAAAAACATCACGCAACAAGTTTCAAGAACAAAAATCAGCGCCCAACGAGCTCCATGAACAAAATCCCTTTCAAGAGGAGAAAAATCAATGAACATGTGTCACGAAGAGAAAAATCAACATGCAATGAGTTTCACGAACAAAAATCAGTACACAACAAGTTGAAATCAACACAATGGTCAGTCTTTAGTGTATAAATTTATTTATGAGGAGAAAAAGCTTAAAAAAAACCTAGGTGTGATAATGCGTGCCAGAAGGAGGTCATCAGGGAGTGATACATTGTGCCACGCTGGCCTCAAATGCTAGGAGTCATCAGAAGGAACGCTAATGGCGACTTTTTCATTAACTTTAAACCATCGATTCTTGTGTAAACCAATATTTTTGCAGGAAAATGCCCGAAAAATGTCATATGTGTGATAATCTTTGCTAGAGGGTCTCTTTTCTCAGCCATTGAGAGTTACGAGATGGGGATTGTCATGGAACATCGCAATTAGCAATGAAATGGCAAGTTTTCGCTGTTCAAATAATAAACAATGGTTATTTTTTAGTTCATAATTTTTTTTGAGAAAAAGTGTTTAAAAACCTTTAGGTGTGATAATGCTCGCCAGAAGGGTGTCTTCGGGAGTGGTACATTGTACCATGCTCGCCTGAAATGCTAGTAGTCATCATAAGAATCCCCAATGGGGATTTTTATTAAGTTTGAATGATTGATTCTTGTGTAAACGAATATTTTTGAAGGAAAATACTTGAAATGGTTCCATTTGTGTAACAATTTTTGTGAATTGTCATGGGGGCATAATGTTTTGGGGTAGAATGCTAAAATATTAATAATTGGATTTAATGTGTAATTTTTAACCAGAAATATCATAGAAGTGGCTTATTAAGGGGGGGGGTATTAAAGGGTGCTACGAGGGGTAGTAGTGGTGTTGCACTGTGGTGAGAATTGAATGGTGTATCACAGAGTCAATAGTTGCGAAAAGATGAATCATTGGGTTTAATGCATGATTTTTAACGAAAAATGTCGGAAAGTGTCTTAGGAATGATGAGGGATTGCAAGGGGAAAGTGATACTCTGGCACAGTGGCGTGAATTGAGATGGTGTATCACGGAGGGTTGGATTGCAAAAACATGATCCAACGGATTTATATCATATTTTTAACAAGAAAATATCTGGGAAATGTCTTAGGAACGATGAGGGGGGCTGTTAAAAGGTACTAGAAGGTCAGCCATAGTCTAGCACGGTGGCAAAAATCGACATGGTGTATCACCTTGTGTTTGCTTGCGAAAACGTGAATAAATGGATTTAAGGTATTATTTTTAACGAGAAAATACCTAGAGAATGTTTTGGGAATGATGAGGGGGGGTGTCAGAAAGAGCTGATGGTCAATCGTAGTGACATGAAGGAAGGAATTGAGATGGTGAATCATGGAGGATTGGCCATCGAAAACATGAAGCATTAATTTACATCCTATTTTTAGGAAGAAAATCTGTTGAAAGTGTCTTAAGAATGATGATTTGGAGGGGCACAAGGTGCCAGATGGTCAATCGTAGTGTGCAATGGCGCTGTGGATTGACATCATGGAAGGATGGCTTGCGAAAAAAACGCGAATTGCTGGATTTAAATCATATTTTTATTATGAAAATTTCTGAAAAATTCTTAGGAATGATAATTTGTATTACTGGGGGGGGGGCAAATATTGCCATGGTGGCGTGAATTACTCGGACTAATATGTTTTACACCCTAAAGCTAAGGTGGTAGATGTTAAATGAATTTATTGGTGGTAGGGTACTGAAATCTTACACTTAGTTAAAATAAGTGAGGAATTTTCTTTACTACTTCTTAGAAATACCTCTTAATATTGCCTAAATTCGCCTCTAATAGCGACCCTCTAATGCGTTTCCATAACTTGACATATCACGTATGTGCCGTCATTATGTAACACCCACGTGTGCGCCCTCGTCAGGTACAAGTTGGGATTTCCCCATGTGCTCCTAAGACTACCATTGTCACGCAAGATTGTGTCGTCCTTAACATAAGGTAACATTTCCCTATTTCGTAATAACTAAAGAAATCATGGAGAAAAATGCCTTGAAGAAAAAATTTCTTAAAAAATGTCTGGAAATGTCTTGAAAAGCGTCTTGAAGGAAAATGTCTTTAAGAAAATTATATAGAAATTTCTTGAAACTTCTTGCAAAATTCTTGAAGAAAAATGTTTTAAAAAACGTCTTGAAATGTATTGAAACATCTTGAAGTCTTGAAATGTCTTGAAACGTCTTGAAAAAACCTCTTCAAGAAAAATATCTTAATAAAACCCCCGCTTGACTAGTGGATTCTAACTTTTCCTATTACGTAACACCCCAAACCCTATTATGTAACATTAAAAAAAAGCCTGGCCAAAGTCACGCAAGATTGCGTCACCCTCAACTCCAATTACGGAACACACAAAAGTAAACATTCCCTATGACGTAACAAAGACCTGCTGGCTCTCATGGAATGGTGGGACAGGGCACTGCTTGTACTGCGTCCAACTCATGTGTGCGTAATAACGTCTTGAGGGGCTAGTAGCTCTAATAGTTTACCCCCTATCTGGCCCCTAAAAAGCATTCTAGCGCTACTTCTCCCCTCATCAAAATTTCTTGCGGACGATTCACATTGAAAAATTCTCCTTGGCATGCTTTCATTTGAAAAAGATTAATTTTTAATCGTTTTTCTGATCACTCCGGAAATCCCCTTTCCGTGAAAAATTTGTCCCTGAAATTCAAACCCGCTGAAAATTCCCCCGGAACATCTCCACATGCAAAATTGAGTTGGTAAAGGGAAAGTAAGACAAATAAAAAGGATTTCGTTAAGGAATTCTGTCAAATCCTGCCAGTGTAAAATTTTCCCTGTAACTTTTACCCCGAAAAATTTCCCTCTCCACGTAAAACTATCCTCATGGAAACCAGCCCCAATTACAAAATTCCCCCCCCCCAAAAAAAAGAATGCCTGTATACTTCCCAATAGTAAATAGTATACGTAAACAATGGGCAAATTTATAACTTAGAGAAATCCCAAGGGTCTGCGGGAAGGGGGGGGGTGGTCACGTTGTCTCCAAAGGCATAGTTTTATGGCCTTTCAACTATGTTGAACAGAATGATTGCCAAAATTTAGATCGGACGGCTTGGGGGGATAGTGGGCGTGGGAAGAAGGTAAGGAGGCTATGTTTTTTTTAATCTAGCTAGTTTGTCACTCAATTTTGGAATATAGGGTAAAGCAATGAAATGTTCTTTCATTGCCCATCAATGAGAAGCAGTCACAAGTAGCCGTATTCACAGTCACAACTAGTTGCATTTGCAAGTAATCTTAGTCACAAGTAATCGCAGACGCAAATATTCGCAGTCGTGAGTTGTCGTAGACGCAAGTAGGCGCAGTCGCAATTAGTCACAGTCGTAGTTGCAATCGCAGTGCTAGTAGTATTAGCTGTTGTAGTGGTAGTAGTTGTAGTACCAGTAGTAGTAGTAATAGTAGTTGAAAGTTTATAATATTTCCCCTAAGATATTGCAGGTACGCTCTTCTAATAGCTTAGATCACATGTTTCATTCTTCTCCTTTTTTTCTTACTTAGCTTGACATCTCCTTTAATATTCCCCTAAGTTTTGTAAAGTTTTAGGCCACTTTTCAAAATTTCCGTAAATATATTTTTGCTTCAAATTTCTACCATAAGGATTAAACGGAAATAGGAATAACGGAAATACGATTAACAGACAAAACAGTTGTTAATCCTGAATCAGCTTCCAAGGGTTATTTTTCGTCGCTTAACAGTTTGGTGGTTACAATGATACAACTATTTTTAGCATAATATTTTGAAAGGCCACGAACAAGATCTGATAAGTAAATCACACTGATATGCATTTCACTTTGCCCTTCATTCGAGCTTTTTTTGCTTGGACGCGTGAAGTTACCCTTTAAAGGACCGTCTCCAGCTTTTGTGTGGTTTAAATTTCTCATTTTATCTAATCAGCTTTACCCTCGGGATGTCCTCTTTAGGGGGCAAATCAAGCTTCAGTTTAATCCTCTCATAAATCGGAAGCAGGACTGGTGTGACTAGGCTTATAAAAGATTCACACCTTTCATATAAAAGAACGGATGTTTGGTTCAACCATCCATTAAATTACACCATACAAATTTGAACACTAAACATGTCCTACTGGTCAATGTGCTTTATTTCTTTAAATTCATATTTTTCCAGTTGATGAAACCTTTAATTTCGATAGACCATGACTGATATATATCAGCATAATGTAATATATATATATATATATATATATATATATATATATATATATATATATATATATATATATATATATATATATATATATATATATATATATATATATATATATATATATATATATATATATATATATATATATATATATATATATACTAGCTGTTGGGGTGGCATTTCACGCCACCCCAACACCTAGTTGGTGGGGGCACTTCGCGCCCCCACCAACTTCTATAAATAGATTGTCAGGTTTACCAACTCTTGAACATGCAACATATAATTGTCCATGGGAAAAACAATCCGTATTCAGACCTATACCTCATGATTCTAATGATTGCCCTTGAGCTTTGTTGATGGTGATTGCTAATCGAACATTCCCTGTGTCACCGTCGTCATTTATATATCCCCCTGTGCCCCCCGGCGTCCCCGTTGTAGTTGTGTCCCTGTGTCCCGGTCGTCATTTACATTCCCTGTGTCCCGGTCGTCATTTGTGTCCCGGTGTCCCAGTCTGTAATTTCTCTTTGAGTGACCCGGTCGTCATTTATATTCCCTGTGTACCGGTTCCCGGTCGTCATTTGTGTCCCGGTCTGTATATACATTCGTTTTTGAATTGGTCTTTTTTTTAGTTTTTAGTTTTTTACCTTTTTTTAGTCTTTTTTAATTATACCTCATGATTCTAATGATTGCCCTTGAGCTTTGTTGATGGTGATTGCTAATCGAACATTCCCTGTGTCCCCGTCGTCATTTATATATCCCCCTGTGCCCCCCGGCGTCCCCGTTGTAGTTGTGTCCCTGTGTCCCGGTCGTCATTTACATTCCCTGTGTCCCGGTCGTCATTTGTGTCCCGGTGTCCCAGTCTGTAATTTCTCTTTGAGTGACCCGGTCGTCATTTATATTCCCTGTGTCCCGGTTCCCGGTCGTCATTTGTGTCCCGGTCTGTATATACCTTCGTTTTTGAATTGGTCTTTTTTTTAAGTTCTTAGTTTTTTACCTTTCTTTTAGTTTTTTTTTAATTATACCTCATGATTCTAATGATTGCCCTTGAGCTTTGTTGATGGTGATTGCTAATCGAACATTCCCTGTGTCCCCGTCGTCATTTATATATCCCCCTGTGCCCCCCGGCGTCCCCGTTGTAGTTGTGTCCCTGTGTCCCGGTCGTCATTTACATTCCCTGTCTCCCGGTCGTCATTTGTGTCCCGTTGTCTCAGTCTGTAATTTCTCTTTGAGAGTCCCGGTCGTCATTTATATTCCTTGGGTCCCGGTTCCCGGTCGTCATTTGTGTCCCGGTCTGTATATACATTCGTTTTTGAATTGGTCTTTTTTTTAGTTTTTAGTTTTTTTACTTTTTTTTAGTCTTTTTTAATTATACCTCATGATTCTAATGATTACCCTTGAGCTTTGTTGATGGTGATTGCTAATCGAAAATTCCCGGTGTCCCCGTCGTCATTTATATATCCCCCTGTCCCCCCCGGCGTCCCCGTTGTAGTTGTGTCCCTGTGTCCCAGTCGTCATTTATATTCCCTTTGTCCCGGCCGTCATTTGTGTCCCGGTGTCCCGGTCTGTATATACATTCGTTTTTGAATTGGTATATGATGAAATAAATTTTTGTGTTTTTCCCCTTTTTTCTTTTTAGTTTTTTTTGGTTTTTACCTTTTTTTTAGGTTTTTAGTTTTTTTATTTTTAGTTTTTTTGTAGTTTTTACCTTTGTAGTTTTTTTATTTTTATTTTATATATATATATATATATATATATATATATATATATATATATATATATATATATATATATATATATATATATATATATATATATATATATATATATATATATATATATATATATATATATATATATATATATGTATATATATATATATATATATATATATATATATATATATGTATATATACATAGATATATGTATGTATATGTACATATATGTATGCATATATGTGTATGCATATATGTATGCACATATGCATATATGTATGTATATGTACATATGTATATATATAAAAATAAGTTGTCTGTCTGTCTGTGGATGGATGGATGGATGTGTCAGGTGACGTCACCTGAAAAAACTGGATTAGGTGACGTCAAAACTGAAAAAACTAAAAAAAGGCAAAAACTACAAAAAAAACTAAAAACTAATAAAAAAAATAAAAAAGCTAAAAAACTAAAAAACTATAAAGGTAAAAACCAATAAAAAACTAAAAAAAAAACTGAAAAAACTAAAAAAAGGCAAAAACTACAAAAAAAAACTAAAAACTAATAAAAAAAGTAAAAAAGCTAAAAAACTAAAAAAACTAAAAAAACTAAAAAAAGGTAAAAAACTAAAAAAAATAAAAAATAAAAAAAAACTAAAAAAAAGGAAAAAACTGAAAAATAAGCTAAAATAAAGGTAAAAACCAATAAAAAACTAAAAAAAAAGGAAAAAACTAATAAATGACGACACTCAAAGAGAAAGCGACCAGGACAAAAGGAATGTTCGATTAGCAATCAACAAAGCACCGGGACACAGGGAGTATAAATGACGACCAGGACATAAGAAAAAAAAAAAACTATCTATATATATAAAAATAAGTTGTCTGTGGATCTGTGGATCGTGGATCAGGTGACGTCACCTGAAAAAACTGGATCAGGTGACGTCAAAACTGAAAAAACTAAAAAAAGGCAAAAACTACAAAAAAAACTAAAAACTAATAAAAAAGCTAAAAAACTAAAAAAACTAAAAAAAAGGCAAAAACTACAAAAAAACTAAAAACTAATAAAAAAAATAAAAAAGCTAAAAAACTAAAAAAACTAAAAAAAGGTAAAAAACTAAAAAAACTAAAAACTAAAAAAAAACTAAAAAAGGTAAAAACTAAAAGAACTAAAAAAGAAAAAAATAAATGACGACACTCAAAGAGAAAGCGACCAGGACAAAAGGAATGTTCGATTAGCAATCAACAAAGCACCGGGACACAGGGAGTATAAATGACGACCAAGACACAAGTAAAAAAAAAAATTAACAAAACTAAAAAGAAGGTAAAAACTACAAAAAAACTAAAAAGAAAAAAAAACTAAAAACTAATAAAAAAACTAAAAAATCTAAAAATCTAAATAAACTAAAAAAGAAAAAAAAAGGAAAAAAATAAAGGAGAAAAACAAAACTAAAAAACGAATGTATATACAGACCGGTACACCGGGATACAAATGACGACCGGGACACAGGGAATATAAATAACGACCGGGACACAGGGACACAACTACAACGAGGACACCGGGGGAAACAGGGGGATATAAATGACGACCGGGACAAAAAAACTAAAAAGAAATAAAAACTAAAAACTAATAAAAAAAACTAAAAAATCTAAAAATCTAAATAAGCTAAAAAAGAAAAAAAAAAGGAAAAAAATAAAGGAGAAAAACAAAACTAAAAAACGAATGTATATACAGACCGGGACACCGGGATACAAATGATGACCGGGACCCGGGACACAGGGAATATAAATGACGACCGGGACACAGGGACACAACTACAACGGGGACACCGGGGGAAACAGGGGGATAACCTGACAATCTATTTATATGCAAAGACAATGGGACAGCAAAGAATGTTGTATATTCGCAAGTTTTACGTAGTTAAAACCATATATATATATATATATCTATATTCACAGGTGGGACATAGGGACACAACTACAATGGCGCGTAACTATTATGGCGCGTAACGACTTACGCGCGCGGGGGGGCTTGGGGGGGGCGCGAAGCGCCCCCACCAACTAGGTGTTGGGGTGGCGCGAAGCGCCACCCCAACAGCTAGTGTATTTATATATACATATATATCAAATTATAATGAATAAAGGGGCTAATTTCCGTCTTTCTCATCTTCTGAAACCATCGAGTGTTCTTGATGGCTTGGAAAATGATTTTGATTTATTTATTGATAAGTGGTGTAAGAAAGAGAATAAAAATAGAGAGAGTTTTCAAAGTTGGAAGAATTTAATTATTAGTAGAATAAGAAATAAAATATATTCTAACTTAAAAAAATAGTAACACTAAATCATTATTTTATAATGCAAAGATTAAACAATCAATTGCTAATCTAAAGAATGAATTTGTAATTGTGCCAGTGGATAAAGCTAATAATAATTTTGCCATAATTTGTCAGAAGCTGTATTGTGATATCTTAAAAAGGGAGTTATGCACAACTAATGTTTACGAAAAGGTAAATATAGAGGATGAGAATTTAATTAAAAAGACTGAAGAAATACTTTTTAAAAAATTTTAATATTAAAATAAATGACAATGATAAAAAGTTCCCTTTCCTATATTGGACTGTAAAATTTCATAAGAATCCCCCTAAACCACGGTTTATTGCTGGAGCAGCTAAATGTCCAACCCGCATTGCTGCTACTGACCTCTCTTTAATTTTAAAGGAAATTGTAAATAAACTTAAAACCTATTGTTCTGATATTAAAAAATTTTCGAATTTTAATCCATATTGGAGTGTTAATAATTCACTGCAGGTGATAGATTCTTTAACAATGGTTTCAGCTAAAAGAATTGAGTCTTTCGATTTTGCGACAATGTATACTAATTTATCACTTAATGTAGTGTTTGATAATTTAAAAACTGTTATCAAGAAATCTTTCCTCTTATCTAGTAAAAGGTTCTTAAAAATAGACATTTATAATAAAAAAGCTATATGGACAAACTGCTTTAATACTACAGTTAACTTGAGATGTTACAGCTTGGATATGATTTTTGAGTTATTGGAATTTGTTTTATACAATACTTATATAAGATTTGGGGGTGATTTGTACAAGCAAATTATGGGAATTCCCATGGGGGGGAATGACAGCCCATTTATAGCTGACTTGTTTTTAAGTCAACTAGAATATAAATATATGATGGATAAGAATAATCCAATTAATTTAAAACATGCTTTGTCAAATAATAAAAGATATTTAGATGATATTTTGGTCTTAAATTGTAAGGATTTCATTGATATTTCTAAAAATATATATCCATCAGAGCTTATTCTTGAGCCTAGTCATGGCGCTGGTCATGAAGATCATTTCTTAGATTTAAATATTAATATTTGTGATAATAATAAATTAAGTTTTAAAATGTATAATAAAACGGATGATTTTGATTTTGAAGTGATTAGTTTCCCATTCCCTGAAAGTAATATACACTCAAATATCACATATTCAGCGTTTTTCTCACAGTTACTTCGTTATGCAAGTATTTGTAGTAATTATATTGATTTTAAAAATAGATGTAAAATCTTAAGCCAAAAATTGATATCAAGAGGTTTTCTGCAAATAAATTAACTTGGCAATTTAAAAAATTTAGTTTTCATTATAACGAACTTTTAAATAAATATCAAAAGAATTATCTAGAAATACTTAAGGAAATTTTCAACTAATTTCGGAGGTTCGAGAAATGTTGTCACAGCGCCATTTATTTTGAATTGTGTTTCTAATTGAGCGGATTTTCTTAAAAATTAGCCACATGGTAAAGATGAATTCTATAATTGTTTAGTTCATTCAGGTTTTTTGCAATGTGTTAATATTTGTGATTTGGTAAAATTTATAATATTTAGTTTACCTATTGTTGCTAAAGGGAGGGATATATTAACAGGATAAGCTTGTTTTGGTTTTACTTGGTTGTTTTACATTTGCTGTTTTTTTTTTTCATGGGCATGTATTTTGGGGGTGATACCTGACGCGGGGATGCCATGGATATTCTGTGGTAGCCACAACACTGTGCTGGGTAGAGAATTTAGAGTGGCGAAACCCTATATAGGCCAGTGTATTCTCCTGATGAGCCCTTATGTTGGGTGTTGCCTCTGAATTATTTGTCTATATTATTTTTTCTATTGTTTGGTAAATGACGACTTATACTTATTGACGACATGACTGCCTGTCCATGGATTATTCTTTATGGTTGATTGTGTGTGGCTCTGCTGTTTGACCTATGTGATTGTATGGATGAGTAGGGTTAAGGCCTCATTCAAGTGCTGGTCTGTATTAGTCACTAATTTAGGAAAACAGTCTTCCTTTTCTCCTTCTGTCTCTCTTTTTTTTTTTTTTTTTTTTTTTTTTTTTTTTTTTTTTTTTTTTTTTTTTTTTTTGTGTTTGTGCTGTTGCATTGGTGATTTCTCTTTTCATGATATATATATATATATATATATATATATATATATATATATATATATATATATATATGAGATGGTGCTAACAAAGATAGGGAACTCTCAATTATGGCAAGGAAACCGACACTTTCTGTCCCCTCGCCTGTAATTTCAGCAAAATTGAATTTCAGTTATTTGGGAAAAAAACAGTATCCTCCTGGTTATAACTTCTAGTGACTGACTGAAAAATAACATATACTGCTGTAGATAAATGAATGAATGCTAAAATGGGTAGAAATTAAATGAGCAATCAAATTGAGCTTAAAACAACCAGAAATTAGTACAAACAGGAGCAGGATTACGGGCTTACAGGATTAAGGTAGCCCAACTCCTGATTGAGATAATTTCTGTTCGTTTTCTGTTTAATTTGATCATTATTCATTGTAATTTCTGATCATTTTAGGATTCACTTATAGCAGTATGTATTATTTTTATGTTTGGTGTAATTATTCGTCAGAATTTTTGTTTGTTTCGGATTTCTTATACTCATTCATAGCAAATTTTATGTAAATTCAGCTTAAACTATTGTAGGACTTCTATCTCTGTTCGACTTAGTTTTTCATATGTCTCTTCTCTTCTTGAAAAACCTTTGCTTTTGAAAAAAGTTTTTTAAATTCATTTTTGTCCGTTTCGGACAAAATTTGAATATTCCATCGAAATTTTCGGCCAGCAGTGGCTTTTAGACCCCCCCCCCGGTTGTTTGTTTTATATCTTTTGCCACGCGAAGGGAACGGACCTAAAATGTTTAAGTTTGAATGATTAAAATTATAGGAATTGGAGCGTAAATTTCCTAAATCAACAGGCATCTTGTACATATAGTACAAATCAAGTTTAAATTAAGTACAAATTTTGTTTGATTTCTCAAGAGTTTTTGAGCTTGTTAATTGTAAATCTGCAAATGTCAAAACAAAGCGAGTGCGTATTTATCAAATGCTATTTTATTTCGAATATGTTGTTATTTAAGGCTGACGAAGCTGCTGGTTACAAATTTGGTGCTGATATTGCAATACATAAGTCCAAATTTATTACAATGCTAGTCCTACCACATATTCTCATATAATGACTAAACCAAGTTATACTGCCCCCCCTATTCTTCTAGTTTTCCGTTTCGCGGTTCCCATAAAGAGGCAATTTCAAATTCTCTGGCTTCGCTTAACTTAGATAATCATCTTCGATACTTTCACATGAACAAGTATGTATACATACAGAAAAGCAGGAGCGTTCTATCTAAACAATGAATCTGGCTAATGAGACTGCTTTCTGCATGTCTGCCGGCAATTAGCACTGGCAACAAACCATAAGCTATTAACAATGATCCACAGTAGCAAAGAATATTATACTTCTATTTTAAGGTGTATGTATCAGCATTGCCGCCAGTTTATTTTCTTCTCAAACTTTCTCTAAGATTTACGGGGGGAATTGTAACATTTTTTGTAATAAAATATGGTGAGGTTCTGGTGGTTGGAAATGTGTTCGATTGAGACGCTGTGTAGAAAAATGTTATACGGTGGGCAGCGGTTTTGGGCGGAGAGTTGTGTGAGTTGGGAATCGATTAAGGACTTAAATGACGACAGCAACTACAACTGAACGGTTGGAGGGAGGGGTTTTATTCTTTCAGGATGAGAAGGGGATGATAAATAAAAACACTCCTACAGTTTGCAAAGTATATAGCCTATAATAAAAAAAAGACACTAGAGAATATGAGAAGATTGGTTAAAACTAGAGAGGCCTATTTTGGGAAGCCCGAAACTTGAAGCCCCTTCCCCCAGACACTTGCCTATACCGGGCTTTGTGCATTGAAAGACAACATTTGTTTGACTGTTTGGTTTTCAATAAATGTCTTCGTCGAACAAGGCGTTACGGGTACTTCTGTATTATACGACCAGACCATTTAGTCGTATACCAGACATTTAGCTTCGGCTCGCTGGGAGAATACATAGTAGCTATAGTTTAATTTAATATTTAGTTGGTATTTTGGTTAGGTTAGGTTAGTTTAGGTTACGTATTTAATATAATGCGCTCTGTGCGGCCCTTCCACAATTCTTTGGTGTAGTTTTCGCAATTTTTCTAATAAAGTTTCTAATTTTCTAATTATACTATCATCATTTTTTGTTTTATTTTGCATTAATCAGACTTCACTTCTCAAGTTTTTCTCGTATAATAATTAAGTTCTGCGTTATGTACCATATGTTGCAGGGGTAAATAATTTTATGCTCTTCGAGCTGTGCGTCTAACCCCTTGGGCTGAAGCTGAAGATGGTTTGTATGCATACCTCCTCTTCTACCATCTTCCTTCTTTACTTGTACGTCTCCGGTTGCGTCCCTAGCCAAGTCTTCCGCAGTCCTGTACTAGCTCTATTCTTTGGAACTTGATCAGAAAATATTCTGTTAGCTGACACACCAGGAGGGTGTCATCCCTCCCGGTAAATACGAAGTATTTTAACTGCTATCTCATGATGCCAGAATTTACAATAATCTGCAGCTATACAGTAGAACATTTTGAGACTAGCTCTATCCAGAACATTTTTGACATTTCTGTTTAATAAACTCACTTTGAGAAAAAACAACAACATTGGTACATCCTTGTCTCAATTTCTATAGTGCAACTTTACTAGAATCTATTATTATTTTAAAATCTGTTTTCAATTTCTTGAAAAGAAAAAAGCCTTTCAATTTCATTTTCTTTGGCTATTCGGTTCGTATTATACACAACGCACTCAATAAGCCGATATCTTCTACTGCAAATTGTAGCCCAGTATCGAGAGTCTGGGGGCTGCAAAACATGGGCACCCAGAAGGGGGCTGGGAGGCACCTCCCCCCTGGCTGAATAGCACCGCCTTATATTTTTATATTTTTGTTTTGAGATTTCTATAATACAGCATTGAAAGTGTCAATTTAACCAGGTAGCCCCCCCCCTAAAATTCAGCCCATGGGCACCCATCCTTTAAAATTAAGGGGGTGATTAAGTGAACTGATGGAACTCGAAAATCCCATGTTAAATTGAAAATTTATATTTAAAAAGTACTCAAGTATTCATTGGCGGAAGATGCCGCTTTTAATATCAGGCCATAGCTTCTTGAAGATGCTACAAAATGTTTGAAAGGATTTTGTTCTATTTCCTCTAATTGCTTAGAAATCTTAGAAAATGTCTAGGTATTTTTCACAAGTGTACTCTATGAAGGATATTGCTTTTGGAACAAAATTGGTACTATCATGTGCAGAAGACAATAACCTATAAGATGATTGGAACCATTTTTTGATGTATTTTCCTGTTTTCTAACAGTCCCCTAGAATATTTTCAGCTACCTGAAATTTTTACAAGTCGGTTGCCATAAAGAATCGTTTCAGATCGCCGATAATAACCCCTAGAGACGAAAATGACAAGCTGGAATAATCAGCTGCTTGTTAATAGTGTGAAATTTTCATAAATTATTTCAATGCAATGAAGAAACCTAGAAATGAGAAATAGTCAGGAGCCTTCAGGAAAGTTATGCACACAAAGCCGAAATCATGGGGAAAATTAAATCAAAGCGAGGTATGGAACTGCGAAACTGCGAGAAATTTGGGGATAGGCTAGTGGATAAAGAACCGAAAAGAGTCTAAGGCGGACTATTGCATGGAAGTTGGAAAGAATGGACTGGTCAACCCCAAACGAGGCCACGACTACTTTTACCAAGTACAATCAGTCAGCTTGAATGTGCTCAGCTATATACTTGCTTTTTCATGATTTTTACCCAGAAAGACTTCTACATTGAAAAGATAGACCGCAATCCAGGCTTTTGGACCGAAAAGATTTTTCCCAAGCTGAAAGGATTCTTCATTGATGCTTTGATCCCAAAGTTCCACAGGGGGTTCCAATACAAGAGCCGTACTTATAAGATTAATCGTCTAGTACCGGTAACAGGAAAATTCATTTTCCTTACATTCTATCCTTCTTTGTAGTTACATACTTAATTGTATTGTCATTTGAAATAAAATACCTTTGTTCATATTGCTTGTCCTCCAACTTTATCAAACAGTTCGTAGTAACGAACTGTAGTAAAGAGCGACCCGGCTCAATAGTAACCGAAACTCTAAAAAATGGAATTTTGGTACCAATAGCTACATCAAAAGAATCGCATTTTAATGCTGATTTTAAATATATTAAATAAAAAAACAAGTTTTTTCAACTGAAAGTAAGGAGCGACGTTAAAGCTTAAAACGAACAGAAATTACTTCGTATATAAAAGGGGCTGCTTCTTCATCAACGCCCCGCTCTTTACGCTAAAGTTTGGCTCTTTCTCCCAACTCTTCTTTTTAAAACAGTAAAAAACTTTAGCGTAAAGAGCGGGGCGTTGATGAGGAAGCAGTCCCTTTTATATACGAAGTAATTTGTGTCCGTTTTAAGTTTTAATGTCGCTCCTTACTTTCAGTTGAAAAAACTTGTTTTTTTATTTAATTTCTGAATGTTTTTGAATAAATGCATGTTTTGATTTTGGCTCTCCGCAGAGTAATAATTGAAACGAAATTTGAATTTTTTTTTTTTTTTGCTGAATGGCTTACTCATAATTTTGATCGAATGATTTTGGGAAAAAAGAGCGGGGGAGGAAGCCTAGTTGCCCTCCAATTTTTTGGTTAATAAAAAAAGGCAACTAGAAATTTAATTTATTACGAATGGTTTTATAAGTAAAAGATATACGTAACTTATAAACTAGCTTACGTGAAGAATTTTTTATTCTCATATTTTTATTACACATATGAGAGGGTTCACCCCGTCGTCAGTACCTCTCTCTTTACACTAAATCTTAAATTTTGGCCCAATTAATTAAGAATGACCCCTGAATCACAAAAGCCGTAGAATAAATAGTTGACATTACTAAAAATACTTTAGCGTAAAGAGCGAGGTATTAGGAGGAGGTGAGCCCCTCATATGGGTAATAATTTCTGTTCGTTTTAAGTTTTGATGCTGCTCCTTACTTCCAGCTGAAAAAAAAACTTTTTCATATGTATTTTTTCATTGTTTTTTTAATAATGTTAGTAAATCCTGCGCTCCCTTCATGGAAATTTTCTTCCCCCATGACCAAGTCCTCGATGGAAAGTTCTCCCAGTATATCCCCCTCTTTTCGACCCCTCTCCCCGACCAAAAAATTCTCCTGAAAACACCTGTACACTTCCCAATAACCATTACTATATGTAAGCACTGGTCAAAGTTTTTAACTTGTAACCCCTCCCACGGAGACTATGGAGGAGTAAGTCGTCTCCAAAGACATAGTTATAAGGTTTTTCGACTACGTTGAATAAAATGGCTATCTCAGAATTTTGATCCGTTGACTTTGGGAAAATAATTAGCGTGGGAGGGGGCCTAGGTGCCCTCCAATTTTTTTGGTCGCTTAAAAAGGGCACTAGAACTTTTCATTTCCGTTTGAATGAGCCCTCTCGCAACATTCTAGGACAATTTGGTGGATACGATCACCCCTGGAAAAAAAAAAAAAAAACAAAAAAAAAACAAATAAACACGCATCCGTGATCTGCCTAAAAGTCATAGAACACTACTGTAGAAATTTCAAGCTCCTATCTGCAAAAATGTGGAATTTTGTATTTTTTGTCAGAAGGCAGATCACAGATGCGTGTTTATTTGTTGTTTTTTTTTCAGGGGTGATCGTATCAACCCAGTGGCCCTAGAATGCTGCAAAAGGACTCATTCTAACGGAAATGAAAAGTTCTAGTGCCTTTTTTAAGTGACCAAAATCTCGGAGGGCACCTAGGCCCCCGTCCCACGCTAATTATTTTTCCAAAGTAACCGGATCAAAATTCTGAGATAGCCATTTTATTCAGCGTAGTCGGAAATCCTTATAACTAAATCCTTATAAGTGTACAGACGTCTTCAGGGGCGTTTTCATTTGGTCTGGGGTAGGGTTGAGAAGAGAGGGATATGCTGGGGAAACTTTTCATGGAGGAAGAAAATTTCCATGAAGGGAGCGCAGGATTTCCTACTATTATTAAAAAAAAACAATGAAAAAATAAATATGACAAAGTTTTTTCAACTGAAAGTGAGGAGCAGCATTAAAACTTAAAAGGAACAGAAATTATTACGCATATGAGGGGCTCACCTCCTCCTAATACCTCGCTCTCAACGCTAAAGTATTTTTAGAATTTCAACTATTTATTCTACGGCTTTTGTAATTCAGGGGTCATTCTTAAGAAATCGGGACAAAATTTAAGCTCTAGTGTGAAGAGGGAGGTACTGTTGAGGGGGTGAGCCCCCCTCATATATGTAATAAAAATGTGAGAATACAGAAGTTCCTTACGTAAGCTAATTTGTAAGTTACGTATGTCTTTAACTAGTAAAATTTATTTTTACTAATAATTTTGCTAATAAAAAAATTCGTAAGAAATTAAAAGTTCTAGTTGCCTTTTCAGGTAACCAAATAATCGGAGAGCAACTATACCTCCTTCCCCGCTCCTTTTTTTTTTTTATCTCAAAATCGTTTGATCAAAACTATGAGAAACCCATTTAGCCAAAAAAATAAATACCCAAATTTCGTTTTAATTATTCATCTGTGGAGAGCATAAATCAAAACATGCATTGATTAAAAAACGTTAAGAAATTAAATTAAATAAAAACAAGTGTTTTTAACTGAAAGTAAGGAGTGACATTAAAACATAAAACGAACAGAAATTACTTCATATATGAAAGCGGCTGTCTCCTCATCAATGCCCCGGTCTTCACGCTAGAGTCTGACTCTTCCTCTTAACTCTATTTTTTAAAACAGTAAAAAACTTCAGCGTAAAGAGCGGGGCGTTCATGAGGAAGCAGTCCCTTTCATATACGAAGTAATTTCTGTTCGTCTTAAGTTTTAATGTCACTCCTTACTTTCAGTTTTATTTTTTTTTTAATTTAATTTGTAAGAAAACTTTGGTTTTCTAAGAATCCTCGAAGAAAGCTTTCAACTAAGTTCGCTGTTTAGTTTCGAATTAATGAAATGAGGTATTTTAAATAGCCTATCCCTAGGAAATAAAGTGGAAAAAACAATAAATTTTAAAATGCATTCTATGCATGCCGTCACAGTTGCATATACATGGGCATTTTGTACTTGAGAATGATAGTGCTCTTTTGCTCATTTTCTAATCTCCCTTGGTCGGTAACCAAGCTTTGCAAGACACTGTCAAATATATTATTATTTCTCGGCTGAAGCATCTCACCAAAGGAAGCTGTCAATCAAAACCTTTGACAAGACTTGATAATTGGTGCTATTTGAAGTTTTGACAATCGACTATCTCTAGAGAATTAAAAGACAGAAGGGTAACCTTACTTCAATTCTGAAGCTCGATGTTTTCAAGTTCACTTAATCACGGCCTTAATTACAATGTAATCTGTCATTGTTTAATACCTTATCAAACCATAGGATTTTTAACAGGTAAATCTTAGGTTATTGGTAAAATCTCAGTGGCAACCTGTATCAAATTTATTTAGACAATAGTATCATATACCCTTGATGAATTTTTTGTAATACCCCCTAGTCTATTCTTCAGAAATTTTTTGCTTTGCTGTAGTTTTTGAAATAAAGTGACTACCCCCTTACAAGTCGTTATCCATGTTTGTTTATTTCACAGGGACTGGCTATTTTCAGCAGGTCGTAAACTAATAGAAAACAGATCCCGGAATCCGATACAAAACGACAGAAGTTATGGATGTTGTTCAAACCTTACTTGAATTTATTGCGCCCATGTGAAAGAAACGAAACAGAGAAATATTTGTGTTAATTAAATTCATTTCGCTAAATTCTAGCTGTATTTACGGACAGAATTCAAACAAATTAGCAAATCTTCGTAATTTTGCCATGTCGTGCCATGTTTTATAAATAAGAAACTTTAAAACCGAAGTACTGAAAAAACGAAATAGCTTGACTAATACTTACTAGTACGCCAGCATCATTTTGCATACATTATAAGGTGCTTACGTTTTATAGCGACCACACCAAAGAACAGAAGTTAGGTTAATCCTGATGAAATATACCGAAATATGATGAAAATATGATATTTTGGTAACAATATTATGGAGAATACAATTGAAAATAATAGAAAGCAGGCCACCCAGAACGCTTTTTATTAGATACAATACTTGCATATTATCCAGTACAAACTCGAGGTAAAGTCAGGTTAATAATAATGAAATATACCAAAAAATGATGAAAATGTAATACTTTATCAACAAAACTATGGAAACTACAACAAAGAATTATGGTAGGGGACTGCACAGAACGCATTAAATTAACAGCCAACCTGATATAACCTAACCCAACTTATGAAAACAAGGAAGAAAATAATAAATGGAGAGAGAAAAATCAAATAGGTGGAAAAACGAGGATTTTGTCAGCCAGTAGCAAAATATGCAGATGAAGATTAAGCAAATATTTCGACAAGGGCCTCCGTAGAGTGCCCAGTCTGTCCTCAGTGCTAAAAAAAAAAAAACATAAGAAAGAGGAAAAAAACAACAAAATTTAACCTAATGGTCTCAGAACGTATTAACCAAACCTAACCAAAATTCCATCTTTATATATTAAATATTTAATAAAAAAAAATGCCTACAAAGTAGATCTCAACTGAGTCTATGCTAATTTTCTCTGAATATTTACAGGTAAAAACCGGTTACTGTCTTATCTGCAGATTCAAATTCTCAAGTGTGTACTGAATAATACACAAGTACCTTAAATACCTAATCTAACCACCCCTATATATTCATTATTTAATTATACTATACCTGCATAGTACTTTATTTCGGCCAAGCTAAGCTGATTATCTCCGTGTGGAAACAGCAAACCGGTTTCATTCAGATCAAGAACCAGGTGAGGTCGCTACGACACGTAAGTACCCATTCAAATTTTAGCTTAGTAGGCTACCCGTTGGAATATAAATTTTACTAATTTTGTTTACTAAAACTAAAAAGTATAAATTTACTAAAACTAAATTTTGGCTAACGGAATATATCTTTAGCTAACGGAATAACGATCCGAGTACGGATCGTTAGATTCCAACTAAGCCTAATCTAATTTTTTTTTCGAATATTGAGAGGTATAAACCGGTTATTGTCTTATCTGCAGATTCAAATTCTCAAGTGTGTACTGAATAATACACAAATACCTTAAATACCTAACCTTATCTAATCACCTCTGTATATTAAATATTTAATTCAACTATACCTGAATAGTACTTTATCTTGGTCAGGCTAAGCTGATTATCTAAGAGTGGAAACAGGAAACCGGTTTCATTCAGATCAAGAACAAGGTGAGGTCGCTACAACACGTAAGTACCCATTAAAATTTTAGCTAAGTACCCGTTAAAATGGAATACAAATTTTACTAATTTTATTTACTAAAACTAAAGAGTATAAATATACTAAAAGTATCCATTCAAATTTCAGCTAAGTACCCGTTAAAATGGAATACAAATTTTACTAATTTTATTTACTAAAACTAAAAAGTATAAATATACTAAAACTAAATTTTAGCTAACGGAATTTATCTCTGAGTGGAGTTATAGTCCACAAAGCACGGATCGTTATATGTTTCTACGGATCGTAAAAATATGCCTATAACATAGATTTCAACTGAGCCTAAGCTAATTTTCTTCGAATATTGACAGGTATAACCCGGTTATTGTCTTATCTGCATATTCAAATTCTCCAAGTGTGTAATGAATAATATACAAGTACCTTAAATACCTAGCCTAACCTAACCACCTCTATATATTAAATATTTAATTAAATTATACATACGTATTACTTTATATCGGTCAGGCTAAGCTGATTATCTCCGAGTAGAAACAGAAAACCGGTTTCATTCAGATCAAGAACAAGGTGAGGTCGCTACAACACGCAAGTACCCATTAAAATTTTAGCTAAGTACCCGTTAAAATGGAATGTGAATTTTAGTATATTTTATTTACTAAAATCAACAAGAGCTAAGAGCTCATGTGGCACTTGTGACGAGGTCGGAAGAGCCAAGAGCTCATATGGCATGACCTCTAGTAAAACTCTAAGAATCGACAGATTGATTTAAGAACTTCCCCTAACTCCCCCAAAGAGAGCGAATTCAGTCCGGTTATATAAATCATGTACCTAGGACTTGTGCTTATTCTTCCTACCAAGTTTCATCCCGATCTCTCCACACTAAACGTTTTCAAAGATTTCCCGTTTCCCCCTCTGACTCTCCCCAATATCACCAGATATTGTCGGGATTTATAATAAGAGCTCTGAGACATGAGGTCCTTCTAAATATCAAATTTCATTAACATCTGATCACCCATTCGTAGGTTAAAAATACCTCATTTTTCGCCAGCCTCCCAGATGGTCAAATCGGGGAAACGAATGTTATCAAGTCAATTTGTGCAGGTCCTTGACACGCTTACCAATTTTCATCGTCCTAGCACGTCCAGAAGCACCGAACTCACTAAAGCACTGGAAATCTCCCCAACTCCCCCAAAGAGAGCAGATCCGGTCCAATTATGTTAATCACATATCTAAAACTTGTGCTTATTCTTCCCGTCAAGTTTCATCCCGATCTCTCCACTCTAAGCGTTTTCCAAGATTTCCGGTTTCCAAGATTTCTGTTCCCCCCTCCAAACCCCTATATCCCCCGATCCGATTAGAATTGAATGGAACATTTGAGACATAAGATCTTTCTATATATCAAGTTTCATTAAGATCCAATCACCCATTCATAAGATAAAGATACCTCAATTTTCATGTTTTCCAAGATTTTCGGTTTCCCCCTCCAACTCCCCCAATGTGACCGGATCCGGTCGGTGTTTAAAATAAGAGCTCTAAAACACAAGATCCTTGTAAATATCAAATTTCATAAAGATATGATCACCCGTTCGTAAGTTACAAATACCTTATTTTTTCTAATTTTTCCGTATCAACAACCCTTCCCCCTACCCAACTCCACCAAAGAGAGCCAATTCGGTCTGTTTATGTTAATCACGTCACAGGGTTTTGGTACAAAACTATTACAATAGTACCTGTTTTGTACTTCAGAACATTTCCACTTAAAAAGTGGCACCAAAAGTGTTGTTTTCAGTGCTATATCACACTTACGAATGGTAGAATTGAAAAAAAAGCACGCCAATATGAACAATAGTTTTTAAATGATCCATTAAACATCACTCTTATAAGTTCTGCTATCCCAACAGCCCAAACTTTTCCACTTCAGGTATGGAACCAAAAGTGTCATTTTTAGGTCCATTTGGAACCTGCATATGGTGGAATACATAGTAAGAACGTAGATATGTGCAATATCTTTTATCTGAGCTATAAAAAATCTGTATACGATATCCTGATAGCCTGCTAGTGCCACCCCTTGAAAAATGGCACAAAAAGTGTAGTTTTAGTGTCATATGGCACTTGCATATGGTGGAATTTATAGAAAAAAGCACGTAGATATGAGAAACAGCTTTGAATAAGCCATCAGACATCTCTCTATGATGATCCTGTAGCCCACTAAGCCTACTGAAAAAAAAAGAAAAACAAGAGCCACGAGCTCATATGGCACTTGTGACGAGGTCGGAACCTTAAATTAGACTCGGTACTAGAGTTATCGATTTCGCTGTTCTTTGTTTATTGGTAATAATTACAAAGATAAACTTGCAAACACAGTGTTCCTGTAGTCTGTTCTTGTTCGGTATTGTAACGTTTGTCCCCTCCCCCAAGTTTCATCCCGATCTGTCTACTCTAAGCGTTTTTCAGGATTTCTAATTTCCTCCTCCAACCCCCCCCCCCAATATCACCGGATCCGGTCGGGATTTAAAATAAGAGCTCTGAGACACTAGGTACTTCTAAATATCAAGTTTTATTAAGATCCGATAACATATTCGTAAATTAAAAATACCTAATTTTTCTTTTTTTCCGAATTAACCGTCCTTCCACTCCCCCCAGATGGTCTTATCGAGGAAGCGACTATTTATAACTTAATCTGGCCCGGTTCCTGATACGCCTGCCAACTTTCAGCGATCGCTATATTGATCACATATATTGAACTTCTTCATTTAAAAATTCGGGCGGTCCCAGGATTCGAACCTGAGACCTCTCGCGCCCTAAGCGAGATTTGTACCCCTAGACCATGAAGCCCCACTTAAGAAGAACAATCATTTATTTTCTCGGCAAATAAAATTCTTTCCAACTATCTCGTTCGCTCACTCCCCCCCCCAGATATTCCAATCGGGGAAGATACTATTTCTAATTTAATATGGTCTGGTTTCTGATACACCAGCCAACTACCATCGTCCTAGCTTATCTGGAATTGCCCAAACTAGCAAATCTGGACCGACAGACGGACAGAAATTGCGATCGCTATATATCACTTGGTAAATACCAAGTGCCATAAAAAAGGGAGACAGATCAGTGCTAACGATGCAAAAGAAACGATTTTCCTTGTTGTTCAAGGAGGGGAACTATAATTTCTCTAAAAAAAGGTTTTTGACCATGCTGATTCCAATGGTACACTTTTTATCTTGATCTGACACCATTTTCGAGGGGTTTCAGGTTTTTTTTGAAATCACCATAATTTTCTTTTCGCAATAAAATCTTACATTTAAGACGAACCGTCTGAGTCAGTGTCAGATGGCAATTTGTTTTCTCTAGGCAGTTTTTTTCCAAAACGCGTTTTTTAACGCGTGATGATTTTTTCTTCCTTCACTAGCGGTAACCCTTTTCAAATCAACGTGGCGTTGGTTTCCTCACTTTGCTGACAGGTATAAACCTAAAGTGAAAACAGAATGTAAAATGAAGTTTTATTTGTTTGTTCAAATTTAATAGATGTCTTAAAAATAAAAAGCTATTGTAGGAAAGCGTAAAAACTTAAAACCCGATTTCAGTGAGCATATAACCGTGGTAATGAGCACGAGCTTGCTTTTTTTCTGCTTGTGAAAAGAATGAATGCTATTCTGTCAGACAAGTTTATTTGTTGGTGCAAAAAAAAAACTCTCACTTTGGCCATATAAATTTAGTCATGGTCATGGATCGAATAATAGCGAAACATTTTAGCGAGTTAGCATTATTGCAAATAATGCAGAACATCTATTTCCCTTCTGAAACGAAAATTATGTGCGATGCCTGAAAAATAAATGATTTCACCAATCCCTAACCTGTTTCTCCAAAATCAAAACACCTTGTGTAAATTTCCACAGTTAGGGACAAAATGCAATGGTAGCTGGAGACATATTAACGAAACTGACTTTCAGAAAAATAATATAGCGATAATAGTAGTGTTAAAATCAGATCAGGATGTGTTCTAAGCAGGTGTATTTTGCTTTAAGAATTGTGTTTTGATTCATTTGGATGGTTTAAAAAACCCCCACTCTCTATTTTGTTATCTTAATTTGATAGGTCTTTTACGAAGAAAATCCAGTTTAATAAAAAAAAGTCAGCTAGGCCTTTTTCTTAACTCTTTTGCTGCTCTGGGCGTATATTTTGCTATTACTACTGCTAACAACGTACCTCATCACCAAGCCGCCTGAGGCAAACACAGCTACGCAAGCTCCTCCTCCGTTCATACCCATTCAAAGTCTCCCTCTTAAATCCTCCCAGGAAGTCCAATTCCTTTAAATATTTCTTTATGACATGCTCCCACCCCAGACGAAAACGACTTGCTTTCTGTCTAGCCCTAGACGGCTGGCCGAAAAGGACAGTCTTCGGCAATCTGTCATCCTTCATCCGCAGAACGTTCCCTAGCCATCTCAACCTTTCTTTCATTATAGCCCTAGAAAGTGGGATTGAACCAAATTTTTCGTACAGCCTACTGTTTGAAATACGGTCAGTCAGCTGGGTACCTAGAGCAATCCGTAGACAATTTCTGTGGAAAACATCTAGTAAATCTTCATGGGCTTTTCGTAGCGCCCATGCTTCAGAGCCATATTCGACCACTGTCATCACTGTACCTTCCAATACTCTAATCTTGATTTGCAGACTTATCTTCCTATTCTCCCAAACTTTTTTAACTGTAAAAAAGCACCCTGAGCCTTGGCTATTCCACTTTCAACATCTTCACTGCTCCCACCGTCTTTACTAATAATACTACTAAGGTAAGTGAAGTTGCCCACCTGATCAATCTTTTCGTTACCACAAAATTTTGAAATAAATTTTCTTTGTATTTGAGTCGCATATTCTTCATTTCACTCCTCGCCTTGCCTTAAGTTCCAATGAAACTTTCCCTGATGGCTTTAACTCGATTCTCCAACTATGAGACAAAACACAACAAACACAAAACATAGAATATACAAACACAAAGAAAAACAATAAAAAAGGAAACAAAAAACTACAAATAATAAAAGCACAAAAACACAACATTAAAAACAGCACAAACAAGATGAACTTGCCAAAGTTATAACTTTGCAAACTTTCTTATGCTAAGAGAAAAAATCTGCTCCCCTTTGCAGAATACGTTTTCCATGAGTAAAGTATTCTCATATCAATGTCTATTCAATGAGTGCGATTTGACTCAAAAAAGTGTATATTCTCAATATCTATAACTTTTATCAGCCGAAAAAACATCAAGTATAGTTCGTTTTACGCCATTGATGTAATTACATATAAAAATTAATGGGTTATAATTTATCTGGGCCAAATATTTAGAACCTATTAGCAAAAATTGCAACATAGGTAGTTTTAACTATTTTTGATTGAACTGAAGCAGTATCAAGTGAGGAATGTTTGTCCAATCGTTTTTCTTCATTAAATAAAAAAAAAAGTTCGTTCAGTATAAGAGATAAAATCGTTTATTTGACAACCTCCCAGAGCCCTCAGGACAAGAAGCCTAAGTTATGCCCTGGGGGCATATAAGGTATATATAGAAAAGGTGATCGTATAAACTTTGAAGATGCTCATTGGATGAGTAATCAGAAGTTCTAGTGCCCTTTTTAAGATTCAGAGTGATCGGAGTGTGGATACCCCCCCCCCATTACGCCTCGTATATTCCCGAAGTGCATCTGATAGAAATTAGGGTACGGCCATTTGTTGTCGTAGAAACTTCAAAAAGAGCTCATTCGATTGGAAATTGAAAGGCTAGTGCCCTTTTTAATAGTTGAAAGTGATTGGACGGCAACTAACCCATCCTCCCACGCCTGCCATTTCCACAAACATATCCAATCAAAAATTTTCAGATAACCATTGTGTTCAACGTAATTGAAAGGTCTGGAAATTATGTCTTTGAGGATGACAACCCCCACAGTCCTCAGGGCAAGGCATGTAAGTTATACCGGGGGGCATTTAAGGTTTGAATAGAAATGGTGATCGTATAAACTTCAGAGGGGGTTCATTACATTGGTAATCAGAAATTCTAGCGTCCTTTTTCACATTGACTTTGATCGAAGGGTGGATATCCCCCCCCCAAACCCTGTATTTTCTTGAAATGAATCTGATAAAAAATTTGAGATGGCTATTTGCTGTCACAAAAACTTCGAAAAAGGCTCATAATGACTAGTGCCATTTTTATTAGTCAAGAGAGATTGGAAGGCAACAATTGAAAACTGGTTTGTCCCTGCGAAGTGGTGGCTGCACAAGACACCTTAAACACTCAAGTCAATTTTTAATCAGCTTAAATAATTAAGCTACGCATATTTATTTTCAAGATTGAAGGTTGGAAAATTAATAAAATATTGCATTACATACCCAAAAAATTTTTGGGTGGTATACATATCAGTAACAGTGATAAAATATTGCATTACAAAGCAAAATTGAAATTTCAAGCAACTGCCATAAATTACATTGAAAATACATTCACATATGAATACAATATAAGATAGGTCTGTGAAAAAAGAAGTAATTGTTAACTATTTATGCAATTAATTACTAACCTATTAACTAATTATGAATACTAATAATTGGTTATAAGCTTTTTGATCCCATTCATATAAGGATGCTTAGTCAGTTGTAAAACGTAAACTGAGATAAAAAAAAAACTTACCTTATTTCAATACAAAAACGAGACTCTGATTGTTTTCAAAAAAAAAAAATCTAACTTGACATTTATCCGACAAAGATTTCTTTGTAAGTGGAAAATTTTAAATGAAATTCAAACTGCTTCAGTTTAAAACGAGGCTACGGAAGGAACTTGAATTGGTTTTCTCCGTATACTTACAGCTAAATTTTAAATGTTTATTGGATTGACGCTGTCTGTAACTGATTAACAGGTAGTTTTTATAATTTACACTTTTGTAGGCAAAGTAGCCGAAGCCAATTCGTAAAAAATACAAAAATGAGAGGGTTTTCTCCGTATACTTACAGCTGAATTTTAAATGTTTATTGGATTGACGCTGTCTGTAACTGATTAACAGGTAGTTTTTATAATTTACACTTTTGTAGGCAAAGTAGCCTACAAATTCAGCCTACATTCAATTATAGCCTACATTCAATTATGGTCTTCGGGAGCATTCGTTCTCGAAAGTATCCCCCCCCCCTCTCACATACCAATCATGTCCCTTACCCCCAAAAAATTTAGATATGGCCGTATTAGAAAAGTTCAGAAATAAATGCGTTCATGATGATTGTAATAACTTCTTTTGTTTTACTAATTAAAATTCATGGCTAATTTTAATATGACCGTATTAACTATGGCATAATTTAAACTGATGATATCACGCTTATTGAGTCCTGTAAAAAATCAAATCGGTCCATGAAAGTCCTGGTCTAAAGCCATGTTACTCTTTTCTCAAGTACTTGTTAAGTCGACTCAGTATTCTGTGGAGGATTATTAGCGCAAGAAGTTTACCAGGTATGGATGAGAGACTAATACCTCTCCAATTCCCAGGTAGTGTCTTATTGCCTTTTTTGAAGAGTTTTATGAGTGTGCTGCGCTTCCTATCTGTTTGTACTCTTCGTGTCACCCAAATTGTTCGGAACAAAGACAGCCATATAGATATGCATGATCCGATTGATGTCTTTATCAATTCTGCCGTGATACGATCTTCGCCTTGTGTCTTGTCGTTTTTTAAGTTCTTTACAGCTGCTAGTAATTCGTCAAGAGTCACAGTTCTGTATTGCTGTCAAGCTTGAGGAAAGCTACAGAGGGTACGTCTAGGAGCTCATCAGGCGGTGGTTTATACAAAATCTTTTCAAAATGGTTGGCCCATGTTTCATCAATAGCCGATCGCTTGGTTATGAGAACGCCATTAAAATTTCTCACAGGTCCATCTTGAATCGATTCTTGCCTATTATTTCATTCGTTAATTTATAAAGGGTCTTAGAGTCTCCTCTCTTTGTTGCATCTTCAGATTGTATTACTTTTAGCTCAATGTAGTTTCTCTTATCTGCCCGTTCACTTTTCTTGATTTCTTTGTCGATCCTCCTATGATCGCTTTGCTTGTGTATTTGTACACAGGGTACAAGGGCATCCAGGAGTTGGATTTTTATCTTTTTCCTTTCAGTGATCAGGTCCCACGTCTTTTGGGCAAGCCGTTCATCATTCACTTTTTGGCGGTACCCATTTGTTGATTCCACCACTTCTTGATAGCTTGACTTCATATTCTCC
The DNA here is from genome assembly GCF_032884065.1 of Artemia franciscana. Taxonomy (NCBI): domain Eukaryota; kingdom Metazoa; phylum Arthropoda; class Branchiopoda; order Anostraca; family Artemiidae; genus Artemia; species Artemia franciscana. The sequence goes on from NC_088869.1 coordinate 41,815,567, forward strand.
CATATTGTCTCACAATCTGCATCTTCGGACAAAACAAGGGTTTCAGTTATTGGATAATTTGATACTGAACAACGTATTCACTTCCTTGACTTTTAGCTTTGCTGATGCGAAAAGTGGTTTTGCAGGTAGTGGGCACCTTCCCGTATGGTTCTTTAGTTTCAAAAGAATGGTGGCTATCCCTAAATTGTGATCGTATCCTACATCTACTTCTCTATAAGCTCTGACACCCTGCAGACTTGAGCGCCATTTCCTATTAATGAGACAATGATCAATTTGGTTTCTTATTCAACCATCAGGTGAAGTCCAGGAGTATTTGTGTATGTCTGAATGAGGAAAAAGACTTCCCCCTATAACCAGATCATGTATAAGGGCAGAATCAATCAGTAATTCCCCATTGTCATTTCGCTCTCCAATACCATGCTTTCTGAGGACCTCTGGACAGTAAGTGTAGTCATTTCCAATTTTGGTGTTAAAATCTCCCAAGAGGCATAGCACATCATGTCCTGGTATGTCTTCAAAAAGACCTAGGAAAATTCGTTGTAGAAGCTTTGCTTATACTCAATGGATGCTTCATAAGTGGGGGCATAACTTGCTACTGGGGACAATTTCACGTGATAACTGAGGTATCTAGCCGTTATTATTCGTGGTAATATTGGGGTCCAACTTATCTTAGCTTTGGCAGGAACATTTGTTAGCAGAAGTGCTACTCCTTGATCTCTTGTCGAATCGTTGCCTATATATATATATATATATATATATATATATATATATATATATATATATATATATATATATATATATATATATATATATATATATATATATATATATATATATATATATATATATCTGTATATGATGGTATGAGCTTTGTCTATTCATTTTTGGAAAGAAAGAGCTAGAGTGTGTACTTAAGACAGAGCTAGAATATCAATTTTATGTTAATATCCCATTAATATAACATTTTCTAATGCGGCCATATCTAATTTTTTTAGGGGGTAGAGGGGAATGATTGGTTTCTAAGAGGGGGGATACTTTTGAGAACAAAAGCTCCCGAAGACCGTTATTAAATAAGCAATTAATATTGTCCAGTTTCCAAAAATCTCTAGAAAATTGAATAATAATTTCGCATTAATTTAACAGAAACTTTGAAGAATTTTTCCACTACCTTCGTGGAACAAAAGTAAGAGAAAAGATAACCCTCTCATTTTTGTATTTTTATGAATTTTCTTACTTTGCCTGCAGAAGTATTAAAAATTAAAAATCTAAATAGACGGAGTTGAAATTTCCTCAATATCCCTCATAATATAAACAAGAGCTAAGAGCTTATATGGCACTTGCAACGAGGCCGGAAGAGCCAGGAGCTCATATGGCATGAGCTCTAGTATTATTTGAATCAATAGATTGATTTAAAAGGAAAATCAGAGGCTTAATTCCGGTCGGGATTTAAAATAAGAGCTCTGAGACACGAGGTCGTTCTAAATATCAAAATTCATTAAGATCCTATCTCCCACTCGTAAGTTAAAAATACCTCATTTTTTCTAATTTTTCCTCTCTCTTAGATGGTCAAATTGGAGAAAAGGACTTTATCAAGTCAGTTTGTACACCTGCCCAATTTCATTGTCCTAGCTTATCTGGAAGTGCCTAAACTAGCAAAACCGGGACAGACAGACCGACAGACGGACATAATGTGCGATCGCTATATGTCATTTGGTTAATACCAAGTGCAATAAAAAACTACCTGCTAATCAAGTACAGACAGCGCCAATTCTATGAACATTTCAAATTGAGCTGTAAATAAACCAAATCAAGTTCTTTCCGTTACCTCGTTTCAGACTGAAGCTGTTTGAATTTCATTTAAAAGTTTGCTGTCACAAAGAAATCGTTTTCGAATATATCTCATGTTGGATTTTTTGGAAAACAGTCGGAATCTCTTTTTTGTATTGAAAGAAGGTAAGTTTTTTTTTTTTATCTCGGTTTGTGTTTTACAACTGCCAAAGCATCCTTGTATGAATTGGATCAAAAGAACTTATAACTAATTATTAATTTCCGTAATTAGTTAGTAGGTTATTAATTGATTTAATAAATAGTTAATAATTACTTTTCTTTTTTCACAGACCTATCTAAGATTGTATTCATATGTGAATACATTTTCTAAGTATTTACGGCAGTTATTTGAAAATTCAGTTTTTGCTTTGTAACGCAATATTTTATCACTGTTACTGATATGTATACCACCCAAAAAAAAAATTCGGTATGTATTGCAATATTTTATCAATGTTCCAATCTTCAGTCGTGAAAACAAATAAGCGTAGCTTAATTATTTGAGCAGAATAAAAATTAGCCCCATGAACGTAAGGTGGCCTTGTGCAACCACTACTTTGCAGGGCCATACAAACTAATATCGCTTATCAACCCTGCTAAACTAGTTTTCTTACGTTAAAATGTTTAAACTTTTTGAATTTAATAGATAAAAAATTATTAAAATTTTAAGGAATAAATATCAGTATATTTATACTAAACTGACAATCCACAACAATTGTTTTTTTCAGCAAAATGCACATTATGTTCTGGTCGTGAGAAGGTATAGGGGTTGTCAAGGACATAATTTCCACACCTTTCAACTACGCTGAAAAAGTGATAATCTCAAAATTTTATTAGATGTGTTTTGGGACTTGAAGGGCGTTGGGGGAGGGTGCCTTCCAGCTTTTTTGACTAATAAAAATGGCACTAGTCCTTACAATTTATAGTCGAATGTACATTTTTCGATGTTTCTGCGATAACAAATAGCCATCTTAAACATTTCTATCAGATTTGTTTTGGCAATATACGGTGTGTGTGTGTGTGTAGGTGGGGGGTATCCATTCTTCGATCACTCTGAATCTCAAAAAGAGTACTAAAACTTCAGATTACTAATCCAATGAGCCTCCTCATAAGTTTGCACGCTCGCCCTTTCTATATAAACCTTACATGCCCCCAGGGCATAACTTACAACCCTTGCCCTGAGGGCTGTGGGGGGTTGTCATCCTCAAAGAGATAATTTTCGTACCTCTCAATTCTGTTCAACCAAATAGCTATCTAAAAATTTCGATCAGACGTGTTTGGAGGGCGTGGGAGGGGGGTTAGTTGCCCTCTTATCTCTTTTTCCTATTAAAAAGTCCACTAGCCTCTTCAATTTCCAATCGTTTGAGCCCTTTTTGAAGTTTCTACGACAACTCCTTCAATACAAAGTACCCTGGTCTAAACAAAAAACTAAATAAATAATACATTGTGCTCACATCGCTCTTTACTTAGGCAGCGCTATTCCGCTGCCTATGACAATGCTTTTGAATTTTATTTTTTCAAACACCCAGACGAGCATATCTTGTTAACACTGAGGGAAGAGGAAGAGAACAAACTTGCAATGTCTTCATATACGATTAAGGTAACTCCAATCTTACTCATCCAAGCTGCCAAAATTACATTATCAAAAACAATTCTTTAAAAAAGTGAGATTAATCCACCTTCAATATGTATCAACAATATGTTATTGTTTTTAATATACTATTTAGCCATGTGTTGATTATTTGCAAGACCGTGCCTAGGGGAGGTGGGGGGGGGGCTCAAAACGGAGATTCATCCACCTTAAGGTTTATTATAATTTACAATGTTTTATGGTTTTTAATACGTTATTTAGCCATATCTTGATTATTTACAAGGCCGGATCCAGGAGGGGGGGGTGCAGGTTTGAGCTCCCTCTCCCTCCCTCAGTCTTTTGTCCAATTCATAAAGAAGTAACAAAAATGGATATTAAAAATTTTTGACGCGCTTTGGAAAGACCTTCTTTTGTAAAACAGCCCCCAAACAAAATTTCCCCCATAAACCAAATCCTGGATACGCCTTCGATTTTTTGTATCGTATCTTCAGCATTTTTATTATACCACTCAACTAGAATTTGGTACATTTCGATGTTGGAAAGTCTCCAATAGGTTGATAAAAAAGAAAAAGTTCTAAAGGATAAACTTATAAGTAAAGAAAAGGGCTTATTAGAGACGTTTCAAATGAGATTTTACTTAAGCTTGAGAAATAATCTTAAAGTTTGGAGGCTATCTTGGATTGAATGTAACATGATTTAAGCTCAACCTGGGCATTTCCATGAGATTAAATAAAAAAACAATTTTTTTTAACTGAAAGTAAGGAATGACATTAAACCTTAAAACGAAGAGAAATTACTCCGTATATGAATGGGACTGTTCCCTCCTCAACGCCCCGCTCTTTACGCTAAAGATTGACTCTTTCTCTTAACTCTACTTTTTAAAACAGTAAAAGACTTTAGCGTAAAGAGCGGGGCGTTGAGGAGGGAACAGCCCCTTTCAGATACGAAGTAATTTCTATTCGTTTTAAGAATTAATGTCGCTCCTTACTTTCAATTAAAAAACTTGTTTTTTATTTATTTTCTGGGCATTTTTGAATTAACGCATGTTTTGATTTTGGCTCTCCGCATATGAATAATTAAAACGAAATTTGCATATTACTTTACTTATTTCGGCTAAATGGCCTTCTCATAGTTTCGATGGGATGATTTTGAGAAAAAAGAACCGGGGGAGGAGGCCTAGTTATCTTCCAATTTTTTTGTTACTTAAAAAGGCAACTAGAACTTTTAATTTTTTAAGAAAGTTTTTATTAGTAAAAGATATACGTAACTTACGAATTCACTTACGTAATGAACTTCTATATTCGTATGTTTCTATTATATATATGAGGGGGTTAAGCCCCTCGTAAATACCTCGCTCTTTACACTAAAGCTTAATTTTTGTCGAAATTCCTTAAGAATGAACCCTGAATCACAAAGGCCGTAGAATAGTTGAAATTACTAAGAAAACTTTAGCGTAGAGAGCTAGGTATTAAGAGGAGGTAAGCCCCTCATATGCGTGATAGTTCCTGTTCGTTTTAAGTTTTAATGCTGTTCCTTACTTTCAGTTGAAAAATCTTTTTCATACTTATTTTTCTTTTTTTTTTAATAATGCTGGAAAATCCTGTGCCCGCTTCATGGAAATTCTCTTCCCCCATAGAAAATTCCTCCATGGAAAGATCCTCCCACGTAACCCCTCCCCCTCAGTCCCTACCCCTCCAACCAAAAAAATCCCCCTGAAAACGTCTGTATATTTCCCAATCCAATAACCATTACCATATGTAAACACTGGTCAAAGTTTGTAACTTTCAGCCCCTCCCACAGGGACTGTGTGGGAGTAAGTTGTCCCCAAAGACATCGTTATTAGGTTTTTCGACTATACTGAATAAAATGGCTATCTCAAAATTTGGATCCGGTGACTTTTGGAAAAAATGAGCGTGGGGGCCTAGGCGCCCTCCAACTTTTTGGTCACTTAAAAGGGCACTTCTTATTTCCGTTAGGATGAGCCTTCTCGTAACATACCAGCACCACTGGTATGATACAATCACCCCTGAAGAAAAGAAAAACAAAAAAAAACAACAAAAAAAACAAAAACAAATAAACACGCATCCGTAATCTGTCTTCTGGCAAAAAATACAAAATTCCACATTTTTGCAGATAGGAGCTTGAAACTTCTACAGCAGGTTTCTCTAATACACTGAATCTGATGGTGTGATTTTCTTTAAGATTCGATGACATTTAGGGGGTGTTTCCTCCTATTTTCTAAAATAAGGCAATTTTTTTAGGCTTGTAACTTTTGCTGGGTAAGACTAAACTTGATGAATTTGATACTTGATGCTGATATTTAAAATCAGCATTAAAATGTAATTCTTTTGATGTAGCTATCGGTATCAAAATTCCGTTTTTTTAGAGTTTCGGTTACTATTGAGCTGGGTCGCTCCTTACTACAGTCTGTTACCACGAACTGTTTGAAAATATAAACATTTTAATCCGTCTGAAAATAAAATTTTTAAACAGAAAATCTTCTTTCCTTCGACATTGAAAGCCCCAGTGAGAACTTTTCATCTCACTACTGATTAGTGGGTTGTTGTAGCAAACGGTAAAATTCCCCTATTCTCTGCTTGCATTTCAAAATTCCAAATAGTTATGGGAAATGGATAAAAAATTAATCTTATGCGCTTCAGAATGTTTTCAACGGGATTGGAAAAATGCTGTAGGACGGACAATTCAACATTGTTTTGCAAAACTAGATTAGTTCAAAATGAGGTTAATTCTACTCTATTAAGTTTGAAATTAAGGTGAGGGTTTGATTTTCTTTGGATCCAGCCTGACCTTCATGGAAATAGACAAATCATTTTGTTTCAAATTAATTGTTTTCAGCACCAATAGTAAGGATTAGGTTTAGCGTAAAAGAGAAATTGCAAATATGTATCTATTGTAACTTTTCAGCAAGTGTTTTGAAAATTGGATTTTGTTTTTATAGAAAAACCCGAACTTCCTACAAAAAAAATTTAGAATAGTGAATTTCTTTCCAGCTTCTAAAAAAAATGATAATGGGCCCCCCTGAACCTATACACTGATGTTTTGATACGCTTCCATTTCTTAGGGGTTCCAAGCTTTTGTTCGAATTTCTCTAAAACTTGCTTTTAAAATAACATTTTACTATTAAAAATAATTTAGATATAAGCTTCCATTCCAGAATCAGTTAGAAATGACAATTTTTTCTTATTTTTCAGTTTTTTGTTACTATGAGCCGTGGCTTGTTCTTAAGTTGCGGCTGCCACTGCAACCACGAATGCCCAGCTACAACCATATTTATTGCCCCTTTTCCGTCCATTTCAGATCTCAAAGAACAGGAATCTGAGACATGGCCTTGTAGTAGTGCATTGAAGAACGTAGACAAAGGGGAATCGGTTCTCGCTCTTGAGAGGTATAGAAAGAATTTTCTTATAAATAATTTTTTTTAATAAGATTACACTTAACTTAGTTGAGTTTTACGAGGATTTAGAACTGCTATCAATTTAAGAGATTTTCAGCTCCTATCGATATCCTTACCCTACCTTCCCAATGAATGTTCACGTATTAAAATCTTTATGGTTTTTGCAGTCAAAGAGTTTATTGTAATGGTGCATTTTGGATTTGTGGAATGTTCTTGCTGGGTGCTCTTCTTAGATGAACTTCTTCTTCTTGAACTTCTTCTTCTTCTTTAATAAAAACACATAAATCCAAATTTCAAGATGAAAGGAAGTTCTTCTGTGCCATAAAACCAAATTGTTTAACGAAGTACCGTTTATGTCCGCGCTACTGGTTTTATTTCTATCGGTAGGACTGTGTTGAATTAACAAAGTTTTTTTTTTCATAAACAGTTGGCTCAAAATTGTGAAAGAACATGAAAACCAAATTTTCATTTTTGTTACAATTTCAAATATGGTTCAATATGATAGATACCATTAGGCTGAAGGTTAACGAGCACAGTGGGCTATAGCCCACTGTGCTGATTCAGAATCTCAAAAAATTTGAGATTGAGAATTGATAATTTGATTAATTTGATTAATTTGATTAATTAATTGATTAATTTGAGATTGAGAATCTCAAATTAATGAAAACATAAGTAATGATGATGATAATCTCTTTAATGTAGTAAAAATCGGCTAAAAATTAAATTTTCGGCAGTACCAGCCCACTAGGCATTTCCATAGCCCTTCTCTACTTCTAAAAAACTGAAATAAGGTCTACGTTGAAAACTATGAATAATAAGATATATCTTAAAGTCCTTACTCAGTGATGCATATACAAGGCTTAGGGATACTCAATGACCTTTGAAAACTGGGCCTCAATCCCAATGACCTTGTTCTTATCATTGAAGCCAGGAATCAGTCATCCAAACGAGCGTGGAAGGGGATATCCAGAAGATAATAATAGGAAATAGTCTACTCAGCTCAATTCCTAAGCCAAGGAAGCAACTGAACCATTATTAATGCCAAAGGCAAACAATCTACATTGTGGACACAAAGGATAGATTCGAGACAGATTTCATATACATTTAATCCCTTTAAAGAACATATGACTAAAGAATTGTACTTTTACTGATAAATAGGGGCTGCTGCTAATTGTTTTAGAATAAACGCATCTTTAAGCTGGATCAAAATATAAACAAAAATCAGGATAAATAATAGCTATGTCTTGAAAAATAGCTATTTCCGTGTAATGGGTCTCCTTGGGAAGTATTTGGGTACCCCCACCCCCTAATTTAAAGCTGAAAGAACAATTCCAAAAACCTTCAAGTTTTTTTTTGTTGTTGTTATAATGATCACCAGAAAATTTAGATAAAAGCACTCACACAGTCTTAATCACAAAAGTACGATGTGACAAAAAATCTGTTCCTTCATTCATTTTTTTTTTTTTAAATAAAGGAACTACCAGATGCCGAGATGGCCAACAATCAATACCAACCAGAAGCTCGTCCAGGAACAATACCGGCGATATGTAAACGATACCGATGATATGTAAAAAGCGAGTTATTGGAAGCCAACTACGCAATAACTGTTTCGATCAGTAATTGTTTCGATCAATAGAATGAAACATTATATTTACATACTTTATAAAGAAGTATAACGAAACAAAGTATGACATCGGGCCTATAGGCTGAACGTTATACTTCATTGTAGAACCACTTACCTGAGATGAAAGATCAGGGGCAATACCCTGGTGCTATATAAGTAAAGAGCCATAAGACGGTTCGAAGGAGTTACTGTAGAAACTTTAGAGGGGGCTTGTTTAATTGATATTAAAAGTTCTAATGCCATTTTAAGATTGGAAAGTGAACGGTGGGCTGCCATCCCCGTGGCATTCCTTTTTGTGCTATCAAAACACCCACAATCCCCTCCCCCCAAGACATCCAATTAAAATTAAAAAGACAGTCTCTTTGTTCAAAATAATTGACAGTTCAAATAAATATATCACCGGGGATGGCATAACCTCGTCAACCTCCCCCCCCCGGCAAGTGCCGTAAATATGGCAAATTGTCCATTGTTTATATACAGGTTTTATGATTAAAAAGGAAGACTTGTTTTATGTTCGGTGTGTGATTGGCTCAAAACTTTCTTCTGTCGTTCTCTGGACCAGAAGGATCAAACAATGTGTCTTGGAAGGGGCAAGAGTTCTAGGGTGCTCGAATATAGCCAAACAATTTTCATCCCCTGATTAGTTTGCAAGAATGGACTAACAAACAACAGCAAAATTACTTTGGGGCGAGCCCCCCACCCAAAAAAGGGGTCAAAGAAGTTATTTTCCTGGTTAGCTCGAAAATTGTACCTTTGAGTCTTGATGCTGAAGGAATTCTGATACAGAAGGAAAAATGGGAGAATAACTATTTTCCTCAAAAACTGGGCTAGAAAAGGGCCAAAGAACCTTTTTCTCTGGTCACCTCCCATAGAAACTTTGGTTGTGGAAACTTCTGAGGATGCTCATTCGATTGGAAATTGAAACTTCTTCTGACCTTTTTTATGTTCAAAATGATTGGAGGGCAGTCAGCCACCCTGAAAACAGAAAATTCACGCAAGCTAAACACAATTAGGAGCCAAACAGTCCTTAAGTACCTTGCAGAAAACAAAAGACTAATTCATAAGGGTGTCAACTGTACCAGCCATGAAATCAGCAAATTTTAGCATGCCCCTTTAAATTGTTTCAAAACCTCAAGTAAGATCAGTTTTCAGTGAAGTGCTAGTTTTTTTATACAAATTCAGCGAAATACAGCGTTTATTTTAACCAATATTGCAGATATATGCTGCATAAACTGCGAAGCAATCACTATTGTTCGTTTTAAGTTTCATGTTCGCTCTTTACTTCTATCATAATTTTATTATTAATTTTTTTCGATTTTAAATTTTAAAATGTACAGAATAAACCTAACACAAAGATTAAAAAATTTATCTCAAAATTTTTGATCGGATACATTTGGGGAGAAGAAAGTGTCAGGGAGGGAGGCTAGTTGCCCTTGATCACTTCTGACTCTTAAAAAAAAATTAGAACTTGAATTTTCCAATCGAATACGCCCCCTCTAAAGGTCACAACACCATCATGGTTGTTTGACCTTTAGAGGAGGGTCTTAGGGAGGGGGGCATGTAAGGTTTAATGGAAAAGGTGGCTGTACAAACTATGGAGGAGGTTCATTTGATTAGAAATTGGAAGTTATATTTCTCTTTAAGATAGTCGAAAGTGATCGGAGGGCAAATGCCCCCCCCCAGCACCTTTTCTCAAAATACACCCTATCTAATTTATGAGATATACTATTTTGTTCAAAGTAGTCCAAACATTATATAACAATGCCTTTAGGGTTGGCACAATCCCAAGAGTCTGGGACAAGGGTTGTAGGTAATGCCTAGGGAGCGTGTCAGTTTTTTGTGGAAGCGATTGTCGCATTAACTTTGGGGGAAGCTTATTTGATCAAAAACTGAAAGTTTTAGTCCCTTCTTAAGGGTTACAAGTGATCGGAGAACAACTAGCCTATTCTTCAAATGTATCGGATTGAAATTTGAGATAGCCATTTTGTTCAAAATAAGCCAAGTGTCAAATAGCTATGTTCCGGGTTAGACCCTCCCCCTCCAGCCCTTGGGTAAAGGGCTTTAAATTACGCTAGTTACCATTCGTTAATGTATAAAATTTTTATGGAAGGCGTGGTCGGATAAACTTTGGAGAATATTCATTAAATTAGAATCGACTTTTTTTGCCCTATTTAAGAGTCGAAAGGGATCAAAGGGTAATCAGCCCACCCTCGCGCGTTTTTCCCTCAGTGCACCTGATTAAAATTTTCAAATAGCCATTTTGTTCTAAATAGTGTCAATGGTTGAACCATCCCTTCCATAAAGTAATACCAAGGGTTCAACCATCCCTTCCATGGTTACCCTCCGATCACTTCGACCCTTAAAAAGGGCGTTAGAACTTCTGATTTCCAGTGCAATGAGCCTTTTCCGAACTTTATACGACCACCCTTCCATGAAAACCTAATATGCGCAACTTACAACCTTTGCCCTGAGGGCTGTAGGGGTTTGTCATCTGGGGGGGAGGGCTGTTCACCCTCCAATTACTTTCGACAATTAACAAGGACACTAGACGATACAATTTCCAATCGAACTTTCGACTTTCAAAGTTTCTAAAAAAAACTCTTTCTATACGAAGTGCACTGGTTTAAATTTTTTTTAAATAAATAAAAAACAAATTGTGCCCACATCGCTCTTTAGTTAGGCATCACTGTTGCGCTGCCAATGATTTCTGTAAATTTGTTTTCAAAATAACACTTTATTATTAGGATTAATCGAAATAATAGTTACCATTCCTAAATCAGCTAAAAATGGCGACTTATTCTCTTTAGACAGTTTGTTTTTAAATACATTTTTAACTTTTGCTTACTATGGGCTATGATTTGCTCTTCACTAGACTATCACTCAAACCATTACTTCAAGTGCTTTATCGCCTTCAGATAGGAATCTTGATGATTGAAAAATAATTATTTTACATTTTTTGACAGACGGAAGAAATCAGTCATAACCTTATAAGATAAGAAAACACAAACTGAATCATTTGTCATGGGTAAGAATGGCCACATATGAATGTAACTGCTACCGATTTGGTGTGAAAACCCTTTCTTTATACGGAAGCGGTTAGGTCTCGAAAAGATATTGTGCATGGTGTTAATAGCTTCCTGTCCTTTGGTTGTTAACTGAGAACGCCGATCTCATAGGGGTTGCAGCTTTGGTTTGCACTATCTATGTTAGTGCTTTTTTCTTCCTTTATTCATTGCTTTTATTAAGGACTACTAACTAACTACAAACAAATCACTGCAGCACCAAGTTGCTTGAGGTCAGAACAGCTGCGACAACTACTCCTCGATCCCAACTTATCCAAAGCTGATTCACTCTTTAACCCCCTTCCATGAAGGTTCCATTTTTATTTAAATCCTTTCTTATGTCTTCCCCCTCACCATTCGGGACTAACCTGCCCTTCTTTGGCCCCAAAAGGTTGGTCAAAAAGCATAAGAATAAGATTAAACATTACACCATTAAGATTACACCATTCAGGACTGACCTGCTCTTATTTGTTCCCAGAAGGAAGGTCAAAAAGCATAATCTTTGATAATCTGTCATCTTTCGTAAGTAAAACGTGACCTAGCCATATCTACCTTTCATTCATTATAGCCCTTCAAGTTGGGAGTAAACCACATTTTTTGTACAGTGTAGCCTACTGATTGATATACTGTCAGTCAAAAAAGTATGTAAAACTGTTGTTAGACAAGTCCTCTCGAAAATGTTTAACAAATTTTCCTCAGCCTTTCGAGGGATGGGACAATTTTAAATAGATAGACTTAATGGTAATAAACTAACCCCTTTAAACACGGTAATGGATAATTATATATTCATTAAAATGAAAATGACTTCGTTCTAAACAGTTTCAAGAAAAACTGACTCACTTAAACAGTTTCACCTTAACATTTGCTTAGTTATTAAAGTGAAGTGTCTTATCGTTTATTTTCCTTAGAGGTGTAATCAACCTCTGCTTAAAGTTCTCAACATCTTGAGTACTTGTGGTCAAATCGGGGGTGGGGGAGTGACTGATCCAACCTATCTTTTGGATCTGCAATTATAGTGATTTCCCTTTGAACTTCGAAAACATTTACGGAGAAAAAAAACTGCCTCACAGCATTGGTATGTCGACACCATCCTGACAGCAGAACAGCTGCCTGTGTCACCAAACTGCTGACAGCAGAACCTGAAGAAATAGGATATCTTTTTTAAAGATCTTATTTTGCTTCTTTTTTTCGTGGCGGAATATGACACATGCTTTGTCTAGGACGACGCAAAAACAGGGGTAAGTTTCGTCTCAACGTAAATCTTTTTCAATAAGACGTTGGGAAAAGAAAGTACAACCTATATTAATAATGGCGCAAAATGTTTTTTAATTAAAAAAAAATTTAATGACACCGTCAGTAGTAGGTAGAAAGGAATCGTCTTGGTTGACTGGTAAGATTCACACTATTCTTTAAAAGGGAGCAACAAAAATAAAACTCTTAGTAAATATTGTGGCTAGAGTTCTATTTTTCAATTTTTTTTTGCCGTAGAACTGCATTTTTCCTAAGAACTACGAAATTAATACCCATACCAATAGAATAATTTGCAATTCAAAAGCTCTTGAAAATTGTGGTTTGGCAATCCAAGAAGAAACAAATACAAATGTGCAAGGCGCTTAAATTATTGAAACTTGATTTTTAAAATTCAAATTTTGCAGTTTTAATAACTTACAAACAAAAATAAATACAATCAGAAACGCAAGCAGGATTTTTTTGGGGGGAAGGGGGTCCCAATGTGGAAAACGACTGAAGGAACAGCTGAGCTATGTAAAAAGCTTAGGATGTTTTGAAGAAAATGCCAATCGTCGTTATTATCCTCAGGGGGAGAGGAAGTGGCCACTAAAGTTTAACTTTAGTCTGGTTATTCATTCTAATTCAAGTTTTTTTTTAGGATTTGTTTATTCGTGTATAGCAACTTCTTTTATCTTTATTTACGAGGGGATTATTAATTTTTAATTTTGTTCTTTTCGCGTTTCATATATTCATTGACTGTAATTTAGGAAAGGTAACTATCTTCCAAGAAGTAATGACTTTGGTTGACTCCAGGATAAGAATTTGAGACTAACTTTTCAGACAGTTGAATATGAAAGTGGAAGGTCTAAAATTTGACAATGTCGAATATGGATGGAAAAAATTTAGGAAGACAGTTTTTGAAGAGGCAACTGCTGTCTTAGGGACGAAAATTAGAAACTAAGTTATGAATATTAGCAAAAACACTAAGCTTGAAAGGAAAGAGGAAGGGGGTTGTGGAGGAATTATTTGGGTGGTATCGGTGATTCTAAAATGGGAAATAAATTACTATTACGATTATCAATTTTGAAAAAGGGAAAGTACCTAGCGATCTTAGGAAAATTTTAATTAAACCTCTTTATATGAAAAGTGATAAGAGTGACTGTGGCAATTACAGAGGTATTATTTGATTTCTTTAGAAAGCAGATTACTTAGTATGATGTTACTTTTTAGACCCAGATACGGTGTGAATAAAGTTTTAAGAGAAGAAAAGTGTGGTTTTAGTTTTAGGAAGGAGAGAAGATTGACCAAATTTTCACTGTTAAATCCATAATGGAAAAGTGAGAACCCCTTTACTCCTCAGTTTGATAGAATAAGGCCATGCGTTTGATTTAAGCGATATAATAGCTTAAACGAATATCCTTTCCTTGTATGGTTTACCTTATGAATACATTAAAGTGACTACTGCTGTGTGCATTAAAAATATTGATGCGCTTGAGGCAGGAAATGAGGTTAGCAGTTAGTTTTGCGTCAAAAGTCAAGCAAGGTTGAGTTCTATCTCCATTTGTACGGATCCCTTTGATGGACTGTGTACTAAAATCCTAAAAGTTTTTAAAAGTCCTAAAACCTAAGAACCTAAGAAATTTTCCCTTCCTTAAACACTCCCAGACTTAGATTCTGCAGATGATTTGAGCGCCCAAGACATAGATGAAAATTGAAGAATTAGAAGACTAAATTGCTTATTCTAGGAACAAATGAAGGTAAAGAAGTAATGTTAAGCAACGAGAAGATAGATCGAGTGAACAGTTTCACTTACCTGGGTAGCATAACTAGCAAAAATGATGGATGTATTGAAGATGTAAAAAGAAGATGTGATAAAGATCGCCAGAATATTTTTTCAAAGTTGAAATTTATGATCATTTGACCTCGTAACGCATTCTTAAATTTAAACTCGATTTCCCAAATGGGTATAAAATAACTGTGAATACCTTATTTTGTTAACTTGGATAACTAGATTTTCTTTCGATAACTATTTCGTCATAACAGATTCTTGTCCAACTGGGCTTGAAGTGTCTAAACTCTTACGTTGATTCGAGATAAAACATGCTTATTCCTTCTTTGTCCCTCCCCAAGCTAGTATTCCAATTCTAATTGACAACTCTCCAAAGAAAAAATCCTAAAAGCTTTAAATTTGATCTCATAAACTGTTCTCAAGATAGCGTAGATGCGCTATTGTGATACCTTAGTAAAAAAAAAGCCTAATTCCATTTATTTTGATACTTAACTGTGAATAGATTTTAAGTCCTATAGCAGCTTATAGTGCGAAGACGTTTGGATTTACCGGAGAAAAAAGTATTTAGCCCTTCCCCAAATTCCAAAATTTTAATTTTTGCCTGGCCTACTCCTAGCTTCTCCTATAGTTCCTGGAAGTTTTAACTCGATCCCCTAAGCCATTCCTGAGATAACGTAAATATTGAATTTTGAAAGCCTGAATGCACATAGTGTATTTTTATTTAACTCTGCTCTTTCAACCGAGTTAAAACTTAACGTCAACTTGCCCCGTCCTCCTCACAACAATCTCCGAAAGTTTCAACTTGATACCCTATGCCTTTTCAGAGATAATGCAGATACGTCATTCTGAAAGTCTGGTAACACACAGTTTCTTCTGATTTACCTTGCAAAAACGAACATGGGAAGGAGCTGCTTTTCCTTCAGTCACTTTTAGATCTTAAGAAGAGCACCGGAACTCGATATATCCAATCGAACGCGCCACCTCCGAGGTTTCTACGAAAGTCTGGTAACACACAGTGTCTTCTGATTTACCTTGCAAAAATGAACACGGAAAGGAGCTGCTTTTCCTCCAGTCACTTTTAGATCTTAAGAAGAGCACCGGAACTCGATATATCCAATCGAACGCGCCACCTCCGAGGTTTCTACGAAAGTCTGGTAACACACAGTGTCTTCTGATTTACCTTGCAAAAACGAACACGGGAAGGAGCTGCTTTTCCTCCAGTCACTTTTAGATCTTAAGAAGAGCACCGGAACTCGATATGTCCAATCGAATGCGCCACCTCCGAGGTTTCTACGACCACCCCTGCCATAGGAAGTGGTTGGGTAAAAAAAAATAATAATAACATATTGGAGGCATATGGCTCTTTACTACAAACAATACTAGAGCGTTGTCTCTGAGTTGTAAGTGTCTACAATATGGAAGAAAACCATTAGAAACTATAAAAGGATGAAATAGTTAATCAACGAGTTAATCCAAAGAATTATTTCCTAAGGAAGATTTTTTTTTAACTGCATCTTTAATTTTAGCACATAAGTAACTTTTTGTCTTAATTTTGGTTTGGTTTGTTTTACACAACTTGCTTTTTTGTGACCATCAGTTGCTGTAAATTCCAAGAGACTATCTAAGTGACCCTACTTATGCTATAGGTATCCTATAATTGAGGCAAATCTTTCTAACAAAGCAGAATCTGGCTCCAATGAATCTTTCTTAGACGTAGCAGTGTCTCCCATCCAGAGATTTTATAGCTTTCCATCTTGGAAAGACCTTTTTATGGGTCAAAAATAGTCTCTTTTGAATAATAAAAAGGTTTTGATTTTACTGCCTTCACTAAAACGCTGATATTGCTGCCTTTGCAAATAATCCATCAAATTAAGTAAACCTTTTGGCTACAAAGATTGTTATTATTCTATAGTTTTGATAGCTTTCTAGATGTAAGCTGGTTATCAAAGTTCGTCTTTCCAAGAACGTATAGCAACAAATTCTTTTTTCCTGAGCCCCTCATCCTAAAAACATACCTAAATATACATATGTTTGGCTATACCCTATGTAAATAGTGTAAGGGGCGGAGGGATCCTCCCTAAATGCAACGTGTGTGTGTGGTTTTGAACATCTCCCTGACACGCGTAATTTTTACAAAATAAATCACAAGCTTATTGACTTAATGTCATTTTTGATGCTGGTTTCGTGGGAAACTTGAAAATGCATATATAAAAAAAAAAAAGTCGTCTTCGAAATGAAATAAGAAGGCTAAAAGATTTCTCAAAAATCTATGAACGTAAGTAAAAACGAGTGGTGCAAAAACTGATCGGCTGTAAATAGCATAGATATCAAATCGATCTAAGTTACAAATGAATATATAAAAAGCTCAACGAGTTGAAGAAAACAAAACCCAATCCGCTTCGCATCCCTGGTTTTCTCTTATATTCAAAGATGCTTGAGAAAAAAAAAATCTACTTTTAGTCCATTTTTAAAAGAATTCTATTTTTATAGATTTCTTATTTTAATGTTTTTTTCATTCTTTTCTAAGACTAAAAGTCTTTTGTCTTCTCTAAGACAAAATTTGTCATATCTACCTCCAATATGATTCGAACCTCCGTTACCACTGGCAGTTTTGGACGCCATGAGTTCAGAAGCTTAGGCCACGAACAAATGTTCTTGTCGCTACGCTATCAGGTCTTGTATATTAGTGTTTGTTTTATTTTTGGCTCCGAATCCCTCTTTTATGTTGTTTTATTTGCACTAGGGGATGTATGCAGGGGGGATTTTGATGTTGTGTTATGTCATTGTCCTCAGAAGTGCGTATACTGATAAAATTCAGAAGAAATTGAACATTCGGAAGTGGTTGAAGAATGGCCCACAAATTTAACAAATTTATGTGAAAAAGATACAAGTCGATGAATTGAGGAAAATGAGGGTACTTCCGGGTACACACTCGAGAAGTGCAGTTTGGTGAATGCTAATGAAATAAAACCAAAATGATGAAAAAACAATATTTTAGAAACAAAATAATTAAAACTACTACAAAGAATTATGGAAGAGGGGCCGCACAGGATGCATTATATCAAATACCTAACCTAACGAAAATACCAACTGAATATTTAATTAAAATATAGCTACAATATATTTTTCCACCGAGCCGAAGCTAATTGTCTGGTATAAAGACCGTCAAAACCGGTTATTGTCTCATCTTCGCGATCCAAATTCCCGACTGTGTACCATATAATACTGAAGTACTGAAACGAGTTAATAAGATATGAAATCGCATGAAATATGTGGTGCGCGTTTATTTTACTCACTAGAATGGGGACATCGCCCGGATCGAAATTTGAGCTAGCCATTTTTTTCAAAATAGGCCAAGTGTCAAATAGCTATGTTCCGGGTTAGACCCCCCCCTTCCAGCCCTTGGGTAATGGGCTATAAATTACGCTAGTTACCAATCGTTAATGTATAAAAATTTTATGGAAGGCGCGGTCGGATAAACTTTGGAGAATATTCATTTAATTGGAATCGGAATTTTTTTGCCCTATTTAAGATTCGAAAGGGTTCAGAGGGTAACCAGCCCATCCTCGCGCGTTTTTCCCTAAGTGCAACTGATTAAAATTTTCAAATAGCCATTTTGTTCTAAATAGTGTCAATGGTTGAACCATCCCTTCCATAAAGTAATACCAATGGTTCAACCATCCCTTCCATAGTTACCCTCCGATCACTTCGACCCTTAAAAAGGGTGTTAGAACTTCTGATTTCCAGTTCAATGAGCATTTTCCGAACTTTATACGACCACCCTTCCATGAAAACCTAATATGCCCCGGGGCGTAACTTACAACCTTTGCCCTGAGGGCTGTAGGGGTTTTTCATGTGGGGGGGGGGGGCTGTTCACCCTCCAATTATCACTATTTGTCTTTGAATTATGCACTTCTAAATCTGATGATAATGTAGTCTACATGTCTATTCTAAAAAAGAACTATATAACACATAACTTTGATAGACAGCAGTACGCATTCGATTCTGACATTTTGATACCATTTTTGGCATCTATAAACACATGAAGCTAAGAGTCAATTAAATACTTTGACAGTACAACCTCACTAATACATAAAGTAATTTGACTTATTAGGTTTTTAATAGCCGTTGAGCTCTAACACCTTTTTTCTAAATCTCTTGATTTCCTATTTATCTAATTGGAGAATAATCATTTTGCATTACTTTAGCGTTATGTGTAAGAAGCACCTCGCGTTCGCCGACGACTCTCATCTCCTACTTGTCTCCACCCCTTTTATTTAACCAAACTGTTGGATTCCATTTTTCAGTCAGTTTCCATAAACTGTACAATAAGGACCGAGGAAGGAGAATTGATCTGTGGATAAAAATAGAGTATAAAGGAGGTGATTATGACGAACGACGGATTAAGTATTTGTAAAGACTGTAGAAAAGTTAGAAGAGATAGACTAAATCAATCACTGACTATTAGTGTCCTTTGTATAGTAATTTTTCTTGATTTTGGAATGTGTGCTAGTTTGAGCCCTACAAAAGAAGATTTGTCATTATTGGATTGTTATGGTAGATGCACCCAAAAGGTAATTTAAGCTGCTATTAAAGCTTTCCACGAATTCTCACAGGTATTTAAAAGAAGACCACTGTTCACATATTTAGACATACGGTGTAATTTTGGGGTTTCACTGCTTTCTTAAACAAATTGTATTAAAAAGCTATGGTTAATTATAAAATAGAAATCAGATACGAAAAATGAATTTTCGATTCAATTCCCCATTTAACATAATTCACCTTTTTCAGGTATGGGCCTACCCATTAAAAAGGTAAAATTATAGCAAACAGTATTACTGGCTTTCGTATAAAGTGAATATACCACTCAATGCCTTTTTTTATGCTCTTTACAAATATAATAATCGCTTCTACCGGAAATTCAGATTTAAGCACTTTTTTACCTCTAAAAAATGACCTGCTCTAATTTTACCTATAACTCAGTTAAATGCTGTTTCATTGGCCCCAATAGTTTATTCAAAGTTTCATTGATTTTGCTAAATTAGGCTGTATAAGATTTTCAGGTTCTTGTAAGTGGCATCGATTCACGAAAGTTTGGATAGGGGGAGGGAAAAATGTATTTTCTGAAAGCGGCAAATCCTTCGTTTTATTTTTTCAATTAAACATGAAAAGGTATTGATACCCAAAAGGTTTTTTTGAAACCTGGGAGAAAACATGCCCTCCCCCAATGATTGACACTTAACGCAAATGGAATTGTTTATCGGAGATAAATTATACTTTAATTATGTTGACTGAAAACTGGTGCTGTGATTGCGGTTGAATGCCTTGTGAAACACCTTGACAAAATAATAACCAATCTGGCCTACTGACTAGCCGTATTATCCTGATTCCTTTATTACAACTTCAAAAAATAGAGGTATGTCTATTTTCTTCCTCTTCGCTAAGAGTAGGCCTACTATTGATTTACTTCAAAATCAAAAGTTCGGAATAAGTAAAAGAATTAGACTGAACCGGTGATGGTTTTAGAATCCCCTAGTGTTTTCAGGAACTGTGCGACATACGTGGCGCTCTGGGATGTAAACCATGTGGCGAGTGCGCCCTCATTTTTAATCAAGAATACCAAACTCTAACATAAGTATATAGGCATATATCCTTGATGGGGTTTTACAGGGCTCCGATACAAGGATAACATTCATAAAGGATTGATGACACTTTTGGGAATGGATCTACGACTCAACTTAGGTGTCACTACGACTGACTATGTACTTGTAAGGCTTAGAATCCAACCATGGTCCTGGGAACCTTCTTTCCAAGGTATACCGTCTTCGAGAAGTACACTCTAAACTGAATTTAAGCTCTACTATGAAATATGGAGGGTAGATAGTATTCAACAAAATATACGTTTTTAATTAACTAACAGGGACCAAATATTTTCGAGAAATGAACGATTAAAAAATGATGGGAAATGTTCAAGGTGCAAGCTGTGTCTGAAATTTACCAACTGAACTATTTGCTGGAACCAATAAAGAATGAAGGAAATCCTGTTAAAAAATGTTTTTTGACCCCATCCTGCGGGGAAATTTTCAGAAAAACGAAGTCTAAATGTTAATAAGTTAGGAAATTTTTCAAAACGAAAAATATTTTTTGCTTAAATTTGTTCTGGCCAAAAAGACCCTCTTAAAAAGGTAAAGTGGAAGAGGTTATTTTCAACAGAAAGTTGTTAGGCAAATACAACTTTCAAGAATTGACCTATAGTTAAAATTCGTATTTGGATGATGATTTCAAGTACTCTCCTTCATCTTCCTTCTCCAGGTGACATCATTTCAAAATTATATGACTAAAATAGGCAAAAAAAAAAATTAAAAGAACAATCATGTATTGAGAAATAAATTGTAACATGCTCGGCCTTTTTCTCAAACGATGGACACCCTTATTGTATTAACTTATTACTTTACTCTAATAAGTAAACATTGCCTGTGTATATTCTGTTTCGTTTTTTTTTGTAATGTTTGCTTAGACTGTCCTTTATTTACAGTAATTTTTGTATTCAGTGTTGATTTTTCTTATTCTTCCACTACCAGTACAAATTTTCCTATTCATACAGAAAATGTGGTGAGTTTACGGAACCTCTATTGACTTTGGTATAATTGTGTTGCGGAGCAACGCTGTTGCTATTGTAATTTTTTTATGGTGATCAGTGGTTTTGTTAACGATAAGAGTTAGGCTATAAATATGGAAAACTCGCCAGGATTGGATAAGTAAAACGGAGAAGAAAATTCCTTAAGTTAGCAGAATTACCCCCCCTAAAAAAGTTCCTTTTTACGGCCTACTAAATAGTATAATAAAACGCCAAAAATGTAAACAGAAAAATCTGGATCCAACGTTGTGGGAATTAGAAGCTAATGTCTTAGCCATGGACGTATCCAGTATTTTGGTTTAGGGGAGTGGAGGGGTACAAAAAAATTAAAAAGGGTATCAAATGTTTAAATGCATTGTTGTTACGTGTCTACGGGTTGGGAAATTTTTTTATAGGGCATACCCTGAAACCCCGCTGGATAGGGCCTTGATCCTAGCAATCCTTTTGGGGGGGGGTCAGAACCTGAACTACCGTCTGGAAGATAGAAAGAGAGGGAGTGCTCCTAAATGGTGTCATCAGAAAACCTAACTGAAGAAAGCGGTCTTCTAGCAACTTTCTAGACAACATGAGGTAGTGTCCTAGTTACGCCCTTTTGAAATATGGACCTGTTTCAATCTTTGTGCTGAGGGAAGTCCGTGGTGGATAAGGACGGGGTCCTTTAATTCCTGCCGTAAGCACTTATTCCAGAAGGATACGTCACGTTCAACCCAAATTTAGGGGGGAAATACAGGCAAGAGTTACAGTTGTTTCTTTTTGTGGTCTTCAAACGATCTGATCTTTGCGGGAAGAGAGAGGGTAAAGGCTTCGAAATCTCTATTAAGCTTATTTTTAGTAGAACTGGCCTAATCCATTAGCAAACCCTGATCAGTAGACACGGCTAGGGCTTTGGTTCTATGGGATCGGTGGGACATCTGTGAGCAAAGAGATCCTTAGTGTCATCTGCACCCATAAAGGCCCACTGATAACGAGGTTTTACTAAAAACGAGATTGAGTTAGCGCTAATTTAAGCCAACCAGACCTTTGGTAGAATTTTCTGATCGGCTCAAATTAGCGCTAGCTAAATCTTAGTATTGATAAAATCCTACTGTGAATCGGCCTTAAGATTGACCTTTTGGATCTCAATTCAATTCGACAGGATTAGCAACTAGTACTTTCGTTTCACCTTTAGGATTCTAAAGCAAGAAGATTGTCGCTTGTGTTTTCCGCCACCGTTGCCCATGGGTCATTTGTTACCACACTTGACGGACGTTGTGATGGACAAAATATCATCTACTTTATTATCCCTATCCGTCAATAATCTTAGGAATTAGCAAAAGGGTACCTGCAGATATTTTTAGGGCCCTGGGCTAGGATGTAAAATATAGATTTTGAGAAAAATGTTATTTTCTAAGCTTTTCTAATTTAGTATATCTTATAGTACTCCGTTGAAATGAGTGAATCTGACCTTGTGCCTATTATTACAGACAACTTACTAAATATGTTATGCTCTATATTCTATTTAATAACCTTATAAAAAAATCTGTTTTCTAAATTTAGTTTCCTGGTGTTTTTTTTTTTTTATTGTTTTAATGGAAACCTCATTGTAAGGTTTTTACTTTTAAGGTCAAAGCCATGACTACCGGAACTCTTCAATTTACTATTATTATGCGTACCTTATAATTAGTAAATCATACCCGTTGATTTACTACCCTAAATTGCAGTATTATCTTTCCTTTCTTTTTTTTTTATGGCGGATCGAGTAAATTTTGGTCTTTATTGGCCGCAGGAACGATTCGTTACATCGTGGTGCTTTTTTTTGTTAAATGCGTAAAAAAAAACGAAGTTCACTCAGTTATTTTTTAATATTCATATCTAGAATGTGTATGCATACGGATTATATATATTCTTAGTAACATAAGTCTGTCCAGGGACTTATGGCTATCACGCCTTCTAAGAGGGGTAGGGGAAATCCCCCTTTGTTTTCCTATACAATGCCCCCCATCCCTTGCTCTACAGCTCAAAATGACACCATTGTAGGGTTTAGATATGTTTGATAAATTGTAGTGAATTTAGTATGTTGAAAGTGGTATTTGGCTCCCTTCCTGGGATATCATACAAGTCCTGTCCTAATGTGATCTAAATGTTGTAATTTATGTAATTTTCGTGGTTCTTATTATAAAATTTCATGAAGTATAGGAAGCCGTTTTGGGGTTCCGGTTTTCAAGATGAACAAAAGAGAGGTTCAGTAATCGGTTATGGGGAAGCCGGCTATGTGACATATAAATAGATCAGGATTAATTCAGGTATAGGTTAGGGTGCATTTATTACAATGCCATTTCACAGGTGTTGAGGTTTCCTTTGTCATATTTTTTTGGGGGCTGAAAGAAATTTTCTGACGTGATTAGTGACAATAAGCTCCTGCACAACCAAGAAGACATGAATTTTAATTGACATATACTTTTTGTGTGATTAGTACTTTTATGGGTGGGACTCAACCAAACTGAGCCGAAGATCAGGCCATAATGGCCCACTGTCTCCGAATTTACTGGGTCATTAGCTATAATGTTGACAAAATTTCCCCCTTCTTGAAAATTAAAGAATTTGATATTTTGTAAATGAAATTCTTAAATTATATGAAAAGTATAGAATAATATGAAACTTATAGAAAATGGTGGAAGGAAATACCCAAATGCTGTTATTTCGGGAGGCAATCAAGAATTTGTATCTTTGAGCGTGTAGAGCAGACGTCATTGCTTTCACTCCTGCAAGTGCCCCTCCGATGTATCCGAAGCTATCTAGCTCACCCGCCACGCTTGGCGTAGGCAAGATTCTAATTTTGTCTTCATGTTAGTCATTTTTTTACAAGGGTCGGGAGGGGGATTCACAGAACGTATTTATATTGCAAATATTCATAGATTTTTTTGTTTCAGATTGAAGTTTCATTAACTTACTTTTCAGCTGTGTTGTGTAGGCTATCGGAGCTCTCTGGCTACACTCATGCTTTTAAATAGCGAACTTGACGACGCAATAGAGTTAACTGAATAACGAACGTACTGCTCCCATTCATTATCGTGTTTTCTTTTGTTTTACTCGTTCTTGACCTCATCACATAGAACGATTGGTCGGGAGAAGCCTCATTCAATCGTAGGCCTAAACTAAAGGTTTGATCAGTTTTTAGAGTCAACACCAATTTGAAACACATCAGCACCAATTAGTATTGGAGAACACATATAATTGTTAAAGGTATACCTTGATGAAATTATTATATTGCCACAGATTTGGGCTATATATTTGCTGGCCTATTGGGTGTGAATCCCTTCCCCCCTTACAACATCACAAACATGCATTTTGCCCTTTTTCGAATTTGATTAATGATTATCAAAATTGATTTCGTTTTCAGTAAAGTTAAAACAACAATAGACTCAAGGTTTGAGGGGCAGATCTATTCTCCTTAAACTATTCTCCTAAATAAAGCAATCCCACTCTTAACCATGCTGATTTAGGTTCGTGTTAGATTTAATTTTAATTCATAATAATTTATGTTCGTTGAAAGATTGACTTCTTCTATAGGTTGATTTCTAGTTATGTAAAGTTTAACATTACTAAAATTTCCCTTGATTTTTTTTTATTCAGTTTAAATAAGAGGGGTCTTTTCAGTTAAATGAGTTCATTGTCATCGTAAACGTTTGATATTTGTTTTTCCCAGCTATTCAGCGAGAATGGTAAAAGAGGAAAATGAGATATTAATGGATCCAGGCACATAAGCAGGAATTTTTTTCGGGGGGGGGGGCAAAACCTTCGAAACAGCAGATGTAAAGTAGCACCTTTTTTTTATTTTGTAACTAAATAAATGCAAAAAGCGCGTATGTGGGAAAATAAAGATTAACTTTATTTTGTAGTATTGTAGCAGATGGGGGGAAGAAGAATGAAGCCTCAAAAGTACGTTTTAGGCTCAGATTTTGTTCATAGCGATTTAGAACTGGTGATTAATCTTTTATATTCCACTAAAAGGGAGATTTTAGGGTTAACAGTGCAATATGGGTGCTGTGGGGGGTAGTTCTACTATTGCGAAAACGTCGATTTTAATGAAAAATTATAGTTTCCAAAATTGATCTATTAAAAGCTGTACTTTATCCTGAAAAGGGGGGATAAAAGCCCTAATATCAAGGATAATTCTATTTAATTACTTCAAAGAGGGTAAAAATTTAGACAGAAAATGGGTTATTAATTAGGCAGGACTTGACCGGATAATTGCATAGTGTAAAATCCCCCCCCCCCCAAAAAAAAGGCCTTCACACATGTATCTAGATTCTTAATAAATGTCCTACTTTTGCCAGAAATCCCAAGAAACCATGGGGAAATTAAACATTTCACAAAATTGGGGGGGCAAGCACCCCTCCCCCCTGCTTACGTGCCACAATTGATCATATGTAACAGTCGAAAGTTCAAATTTTTGGAGGGGTAACCCACTCTTAGAAATCATGTACACTAAGTGGCGCGTGTCAAGCGTATTCAAGCATTTGGGGACTATGTCAACCATAGTAGAACTGTGCAGTTGACATGGCGTTCGGAGATTTACACCAAGTGGCGGGAAATGGACAACCCTCGGAATTTTAAAAACGGCTTTGGACTTCCATGATGAAATTTAGTTCACTTATTTCTTCTTTTTAAGATAGCGCATAGCTAAGAATTTATCCAGGGCACATTTCATTTGTAGTTAAGAGATAATATGATAACTGATCTTAAGCAGCACACGCATTGAGTATTGGAATATAAGGATATGTGTACAGAATATGGATGAACCTAACAGACAGGTAACACAGCCAGGGGCGAATCTCAAGCATTTTTACTGGGGGGGGGGGCTAGTGGGGTCCATATCCAGATAGTCAAGGGGCATGGAATTTTAACGTTTGCTACTTACCGGCTACATATTAAACACTCTAAAATTTCGACACAAGGAACTGGTCAAGTAACTTCTTTATACCACACAATTAGCTTTGGCCTGGTTGGAAAGTAAATTGTAGCTATATTTTATTTAAGTATTTAGTTGGTATTTTGGTTTGGTTGGTTTACGTATTTAATATATGCTATGCTTTACCCCCCCCCCTAATTTGCAAATATATAGACCAAGTTTGTTTCTAAACTATTATATTTTCATCATATTTTGTTTAAACTTCGCTTTCCGAGTGTTTAAAATATAACCGATAAGTACCAAATATTTTTTTCTCAACATTATTAGGGGGCAACTTCCCCCTTGATCCTCCCAAACAACGCCCCTGCACACAACATTCTATTAGCATCAACTTTCTATGTTCACCAGATGCGGCTTAGTAGACCTAATCTAACGAAACCAATGTAGTATACTATTAGGTATGTAGTATGTAGTATACTGTAGTATGTTAGCGGGTAAACACTCTTTTCGAGTTAAATACCTTAAAAGACATTTGAGCATTCTAGTAGTACATTCGAGCATCCCTTATCAGACTTAGGCTCATCCGCATAACACTAGCTTCCTTGGGTGCAATCTGTAAACGATAAGAACAAATATTTATTGTACAACTTGTTAACTGAAACGCTATGGACAACTAGGCGAATAACAGCGCTAATCACGTGTACTCTTCTGTCAGTAAAATAAAAAAAAAACAAGTTTTTTCAACTGAAAGTAAGGCGCAACATTAAAACTTGAAACAAATATAAATTATTACGAAGATGAGGGGATTCGCCCCCTCGTCAATACCTCGCTCTTTACGCTGAAGTTAAAATTTTGTTCCAATTCTTTAAGAATGACCCCTGAATCACAAAGACCCATTAATTAGAATAAATAGCTCGTTTCAAAATAGTAGAAATACCTTAGTGTAAAGAGCTGTATCCACTCTGAGGTAAAAAAAAGCGCATTTTACACGAAAAGGGTGCAAGCTAGCAACCCTGGTTAATACTGAAAAGTTTTCTGGGAACAAGTGGATTTAACACCAGATGACCTTCTCCACCGCTTTCTGTTTATAACGTAGAACTCCCGCTTTAAATGACAAAAATATCACGTGGCAGAAGCGTCCTAGCCTCTCAAAGATTTTAATGTTCAAAGCAAAACACCCTATTTCAACATTAGTCACTTTACTCAATGAATTATTCTTCTCTGTTTGCTGTAGAGAATTTGGAGGGCGAGGAAAAAATTAAGTTCAGGGTATATTCCCCTTTTTCGGGGTAAGGCCGAACATTCATTTATAAAGTGATTTTTCTCGAAATTATGATTTTCGATACTACATACGATTGTTTAGTCAATCACGAGCAGAAAATGATATAACTCCCTGAAGGTGATTTCTCATGATACAAAATACATATGGAAAACAATTTTTCACTCTCTTTGCGGTCAAAACAATTTTCAGGACCAAGATAGTTTCAGTTTTTTTCGCCTTTTCTTGATGAAGCATGAATGTATGGACTTCAGTATTTTGGAATACCCTTTCACTCGCAGTGTTGTAGTCTCCTTAGTTATCAAGCATCAAAATATTTGATCCCCCCCCCCAGAAAAAAAGAGATCTGACTGCAGTCCAGTCTTGAAATCCTGCTTTGCTTCAAAAACTCTGGATTTGATTTAATCCTACAAATGTGGTATGTTTTCGTCAAATGAACTTTAATCCCCATTTTTATTCGTTGCATGTCTTTTGGCACTTAATTAATTGGCTTTGTTAGCTTTGCTCTGTAGTTGACAGTTTAATGTGGTGTGCTTTGTCAGCGAATTCAGGTTTGTTTGATCGTGTGTGATTTCTCATGGCGGCACTCTTTTTGTATTTTATTATTGATGTATGTAAATTGATTTTGATTTTCGACTTTGTAGCACAATTTCCTTGTTTTATTTCTCAGAATTTGATGATAAATTATTTGCTATTAAAACGATGAAATTCAGCGGCAGTCTGCCTTATGAAGCTTGTGAATTCGATAATACTGTTCAACAAATTATTTCCTGCAACTTTGCTGTTGCTTTTTCCCAGATTTGTGTCAATTCTTTAGGAATTTCAATGTAATGTGATTGAAATTTACTCATAACAGTTGGACCCATTCAGCGCAAAAGTTGAAATCCGTCCATGGTTGCCCGGAAATCATTGGTTGCCTGAAAAGTTTTAAAGGGCAAACCTACGAATATGTTTCCATGGGAGGAATAAGTGTGTCAAAAAAACATTTTTTGGCAGAAATGGGCCATATTTTCCTGTATATTGTATTTTTCTAGACCAGGGCAAGGACGACCGATTGGGGCTTTGAGGCAGGAGCGTTTTTTTTTTTTTTGGGGGGGGGTATTTTCCCCTCAATAATTTGGAAAGAATATTCGCCCCTGCCCCGGGCCCCTGAAATCCTAAATTTTTCAGAAATTCTGGGAACTCCTTGTTCAAATTATCCAATAAAATTTGTTTTTTTATTATTTTCCTCCCCTTCCCTCTAAAAAATCCTGCGTATGTAAATAGACCAGGATTATTTCTTTGACGGGTACTCCTGCCATGACTACTCTCAGCACACTACTGCTTCCGTGTTTCCTTTATAAATTATATTATTAATACTGACTTCTATTATTACTACAAACTTATTAGTTTAATCATTATTTAGAAAAAAAATCTTAATAAAAAAAATGAGCAACATTTTTCATAAAAGAGCGACGATTGAAGAAACTTAAAACGAGAAGAAATTAGCTTGTTCGAAATATCAGACGGAAAAACGAAACAAAAATTCTTATGAATAGAGAAATGAAACTTAGAACATATATAAATATTAATAGCCAATGAATCCAAAATTACAGAAATTACCACACATAAGCGTGGCTGCCTCTCAAACTCATCAATAGACCAGACTATCGTTATCCCTTTACTGAAAAGAAAAAAAACTTCTACAGCATTTCTTTATTTATACATTAAATTGATTAGAAAGATTAAATGCTGTCCAGGATTCTAGGAATTGTATTTTTCTGAAAGCAGTATATTTGTTTTTAACAATATGTTTAGTTTTCAGTAAATTGTAAATGATACTATAGCACAAGGCGATTGAAGGGTGGTAAAACCAAACTTGTTTCTGGTTGAAATATATAAAAAACGAACTGACTGAATAAATTTTCAATTTAATCAATTTGTTTAGCTTTCAGTAAAGCATAAACGGCAGTCAAGTCTTTTGGGGTATTTAAGGGGTAGTGCACTGCAGTTATTTGCAGTAGTGTCTGTTGGTTTTAAATCTTGCTTAATTGCTCGTAGTAATTTTCACTCGTTTTAAGATTGACTCTTATATTAGCTATTGTATACTCGTTTTAATTTTCAAATTCGCTTTTTCTCTTTATAATTGGATTTATTGATAACGTTACTCTCGTCCCATGATTCAATTTATGCTATGTGAAGGGTAAGAAAGATCTTATCCTTCAAACATTTTTGTTCGAATAACTGAACTTCCTACAGATGAGAAACACCCTCCTATAACAAATAATGCAGCTTGTTCCAATAGAGTGAAAAGAGGGTATCTTGGTTGAATATTTATATTTTTGTGTTAATATGAAGAACAGATATAAACGGAAGGCTTGATAATAAAATGAAAATAATTCTGTTTTGTTTAGACATGAACAACCTCTGAATAAATGACCTATGATGACGTATCTTTGCACAGGTTCAAGTTAGATCCACCTAACATGAGACCTTCTTTCACAAATGGATTTGACTCGATTTAATTTAAAAATTGATAATCTGGA
Organism: Artemia franciscana; assembly: GCF_032884065.1. Classification (NCBI taxonomy): domain Eukaryota; kingdom Metazoa; phylum Arthropoda; class Branchiopoda; order Anostraca; family Artemiidae; genus Artemia; species Artemia franciscana. The sequence goes on from NC_088869.1 coordinate 41,845,434, forward strand.
TCTTCAACAAGTGACAACCAGGGATAACTTCAAGTGCTTCCTTCCAGAATGTTGTATGTTGTAATAATTTCAGAAGTCGGAGTGGCACCAAATACTAACAAGGGAGTCTAAGTTTCGCTGGTTCTCCCCAAACATTAATTCTTTAGCCACCCCTGTTGACAGATTCTTTTGTTTTTAAACTATTTGTTATTGATTATAAGTTAGTTACGACTTGGTTAATATTTAAACCAAAGGCAAGATAGAGGAACAATGCCCGCAAACATTTTGCTATTTGTGTTCTTTCGGAAAAGCTAGTTTTCTTCCTTTTTTAGCAAAAAAAAACACTCCAAGTATTCTTTTCTTTTTAATTAAATCTATGCAAGGATGTACACAAGAAGGGTACTTCAGACAGACTCCTCCATTAAATACCAATCTCGCTGGAATTTCTAGGTACTTTTGAGGAAGATATGGGCTATAGGGTCCCTGGTTTGGTTTATTTAGGTCTGTCAATCTGCGAACTTTATGGTTTTATTAATCGAAATTCAATAATTAGGAACAGTCCTCTAATCATCTCTGGATGATGCTAAGCCCAGAAGATTATGCTTCTCGTGATGTTTTAAAAACTGAACCCCTCCTCCCCCCTGCTGGCGTTCATGAGGAATCCTAATGAAATGTATTTGCAAAAAAATCCCCCTGATAGTCGTGGGATTGGTTGTTTGTGACCAGCTTTTGTATCTTTGCCCTGTATTTTTTTTAACATGATAAGGATTGTAATGACCTTATTTAAGTGGCAGCCATTGGTTAGATTTTGAGGCGTGAATTCTCTAAAACCAAGTAAAAATGCAGTATAAGCTTCTTATCAATACAAGAAAATAGATAAGGATAACAGAAACCTAAGCACTGACTTTCAGCATTGATTAATTAATTTCAGATTTGGGTAATAAATTGTAACTTACAGAAGATGCACAACTTTAAAGGCATAAGATTGGTTCAAGTTGACAGAAAAACACCTTCTGACGCCTGCTAGCCATACAAAATCTGGGTATGAGAATGTAGAGGGATTTCTAAATAAGGAAAATAATCACTGCTATAGCTACCCAATCCGTTCTTAATTATTAGCTTCTAGGAAATAGCAGTAAGTCTTTATCATTATGACATCGAGTTCCCCTATTATATTTTACACAAGAACACTGTGTAACACAAGAACACATGTCTGTTTGAGTTATTATATTAAAAAAAGGAAGATGAAAGAAGTGATAATGAGAAGGAAGGAATATGGCGACATGCTGGTAAATTTTTATCCATTGAATTACAGATACTTGTAGAAAGGAAATACAAATTGATGTATTCATATTATCAGGAAATTTGGCTTGTGTTTCAATGAGTGTCCAATTTATCATTGTGTTATTGGTGGATATAGGGATTTAGGAAAAGGAAATGACAACTGTTTAGAAATTTTGGCCATCATTTTTCAATCGAAATATTTTCCCTCTAAGGTTTTGATGACTTCCTCGAAAGATTTGTAGTATACAAAAGTAAACTACAGCCAAGTCACGGGGGAGGGGGGTTCTTGTACCTATGAAATACCGCTGAGCGCTGGTAGGCTAAAGTCATCTTGAAAGACCAATTTCTACCTTCAAAGACAAAACTAACTGCCACCAAGCTAACATGATAAACTCTTTGGCCTAAATTTGTTCAGTTTGCCTGAAAGAGAACGCCAAGGAAAGGGTAATCGTACAACAAACACGTTTTGTGCTGCACATCCGTCTGGAGACGTCTCTGACAGGGTTGTCACCATGGTCAGTTCTTAAAGCGCTATAATTGCCCAAATTTGTGTGCTACACAGCGATTTTCGACGATATTGTCAAAAAATTGACTTTAATATTGCTAAAATAGTGCTACAGTGCTACACATAATAAAAGTGTTAAAATAGCACTTTCGTGCTACTGGTGGCAACCTTGGTTTGACCGCCATGCTACTCTTTTGTTATATTTTAAAAAACTTCTAAAATTGTAGATATTTACCTGTGGTACGCAACTGCAACTAATTAGGCACATACTTGATCCAAGTCTCAAATGCATTGTATACCGTGCCAACTTAAATTAATCGGTAGACGTATTCTCTTTCGCTTTAAAGATGATGCTGAAGATACGAAACGCACTGTTTGGCTTCTACCCCCCTTAAATTGGTTTAGTTTCATCCCCAATATAGACAAATGAAAGTTAATCCACTTTGTGCTCTTCCCTGGGCTCCATCCTGAAAATCGTCTGTTATTTATAATGGAATTGATATTCGTTTAGGTCATCGTATCGTGTTTCATATTCCAGCATTTCCCATCTGGCAGTCAACGTCAACTGTTCTAAGTTGTCAAAAAAAGTATTCGCTATCGTCTTTTCAGAATGATATTGTCGATAGCATTGATATTAAATCGGGGGGGGGGGGGGCTAAAAGCCATATCTGAAACAGTACTTGGAAAGTTGACTTCACAAAAAAAGCTATTCACAGTACATAAATACTTGCTTTAGGTAGAATTCCGATAACTGTATTTAAATCAGTACCAACTTAGCGCCTATGGAATCGATGGGGAACTCAGCTTACTCTGTTAATCTTCAGTTTTAAGACCAAATATCATGCTATCTAGCTTTTTATACAAAACCATCCTCAGCATTTTTCCATGGATGGAGTCCTCCAAAACTTTAAGAAAAGCCTTCTTACAGTCGTGAATATGGGAATCCTTTTCTGTAATGTTTCTCTTTGAGAAACGCCGAAATTTCCAAAAATCCGGGTGTTCGCGCATATAAATTAACGTTGAAACGTTCTTTTACTGACCCGACAAGATAGAGGTGGGAGGGGAAAAATTCCTCGAGGGTTAAACTTCTCAGGGATTACCGACGAGGTCCGATAGTTTTTTTTTATGAATTGACACGTATTAAGTGTCGTTTTCGAAGAAAGGCACTACGGATCAAATTTCTTGGGATATTGGTGCACAATAAGGTGCGTAGACAAGGACGTGTAACTGGTTGGGGGGTTCAGATGCATAAGACTGTGTGCACTCACGACGGAAAGCTCATGGTTGAGTACATCGTCTCAAATCTTGGGTTGATATTCGACTCCTTGTCTAAGTGTATGATGCCATTATGTTTGACACGATTTCGAAGGGCCTAACCTGCCATTTTGAATAACATCTTTATTATCCCCAGTTCTCAACAACTTAATTGGTAATATTGGATTTCAAGCAATATAGCTCTCAAGTCTATAGCAATAAAATTTGAAGCATGATGTCCTGTTTTATAATAGAAGTCCCAGATTTATGTCTTTATTGCTGAATTTTAAGTCCTCTGGGGGTCTTCAGAGATTGCTGGATTTTCGTAAACTCAAGTAAAGATTTGGTTAAATTGTCTTTTATCTATTTGCGTATTTAACTTTAAGAAAAGATGGATGTTGCTTATAAAAGTACGTAATGTAATCAAAGTGATAATATTTTGCTGTTAAAGTTCTTAGATAATTATACATGGTTTCTATGAAATAAACCATAATACTTGTATGATATAGCGCCGACCACTCAAGAAGTGAAGTTAAGTTAATCCTAATGCAATATTTCTAAGTGTGATAAAGATATAATATTTTAGAAACAAATTTAGCCTATATATTTGCATGTTAGGGGATGGGAGTAAAGTATAGCGGGTCTGCATCCAAAATGTGTTAGGTAGGATTATTCTGCATATTATCAAGTAAGAATTGTTTTATGACTTCTCACTGTTCAAATATTTTACCCCCCCTCCCAGTGTTCAAATATATAACCCAAATCATATATTTCCCATCCATTCTGTCACTTCTCTTTACTCTTATCTTCCGCTAAGCTGAAAGAAACAAACGAAAGAAACCGGTTCTGCAATGCGTAAATGGATGAACAACTTGAGTGGTCGTCGCTATATCAGACGAGCAGCTAAACCGTATATATAATGAAATAAAGCCAGATACAATGTCGCATTTGCTAGCTTCTTCTCACTGCAAGTATCCGTGACCATTGTGGTCAGGCCACTTTATCTGAGCTATTTACCAAAACGATATTACAATATGTTCTATATTTTGAGTTTTTTTTTCGGATTTTATTTACATGCTATTATTTTTCCCAAAATGAGAAAACTTGAGACAACGAAAAGAAAAGGAGGCAATCACAGTCTCGGGTTTTATCGTTATAATAGGTTTTCTTGCTTTGTTGTTCTTAGCAAGTGTGGTCTCAAAACTTGCTTACAGTTTCTCCAGGGACGGCGTATGGGTTCGAGTTTCAACCTTATCCGTGTTCAAATTTAGTCGTGACTAGAGTCCAAATGCGGTAGCCACCTACCTTTGCTCTGCTCGAATACGATCACCCGCTTTTTTATGCAAGGTCATGGTTTCATAACGGCCTCAGTTCTTCTTTGTTTTTATATATATATTCTTATCACATCTTCCATTCAAGGTTAGGAATCGTTCGGTTATACGGGACTCTCAGGCTGAGTCAATTTTAAGTCCAGCTAAGAGTTGTCTAAAAAAGAACGCTGGATTTGAACCTACTATTAATCAAATTTAAAATTTTTCATGACTATACTTCGCAAACATTAACTATATTCGAAAAATGTAAAAATAATGTTGCCAACAACAACAAATAAAAATAACAGACTTTTTGAATCCGATGTTCTTCTTGAGATACTCTTTAGTTTGTACTTAATTTTTAATTAAACTTCATGAAAAAGATACTTAAACTTCATGAAAAGGTTCATGACTATACTTCGCAAACATTAACCTGGAAAATACAAGTACAGTATCAAAACATAACCTCAGTGACCAGTGATAAAAAAAAAATGCAAAAATAATGTTGCCAACATCAACAAATGAAAATAACAGACTTTTTGAATCCGGCATTCTTCTTGAGATACCCTTTAGTTTGTGCTTAATTTTTAATTAAACTTCATGAAAAAGATACTGATTTATCTTTTGATTTAAAGTTTTTTGGTTCTTGATTTCTTACAATATCAAAACAAAAGGATTCAGTAATATCATCCAAAAGTCATTATATTAAACACGGCTTTTCTACTTGAACAATTTGATCCCGAGTTCCTAAGGATAATTTTATTGTTATTTAGTTTTTAAGATGTTGAACTACTTTTTCCGCCGTTCGAAACTAATTTCACACATGGATTGTTTTGCGCTCATGAAACGACATTGAGCTTTTTTCTATCATTGGCTATGGCGAATGAGCTATACAATTTACCAATCATGACAAAATCACCGTGTATCCGCCGCGTGTATTTTTTTTCTTTTTCTTTTCTTTAATCGAAAACCGAATCGCTGGATATGATTGATGGTGGACCCTTTATGGATAGATGATGATGGATCTATTTTCTATATTTCTTTGTTTTGCTTTTTTTTCGCTCGCTTTTATGGTCGATACATGCTTTGGAATATTGAAGCTGATGATGTCTCAGTTTATTTTTCGCCAAAAAAGCAGGCCTTTAGAATGTTGAGCTAGTGTTTAGCCTTAGGTCTATGGCTAAGCGAGTAAAGTTTCCGCAAGAAACATGTTACATGTGACATTTTGTGAAGGATGTGTAGAAAATCGAGATTTGCTGCCTGAAAATTTACTTTTTATGCCTATCCTCCCCTCTGCCTTGCTTGGAAAATACTTTGATATCCCCCCTCAAGGTTGAATTTGTGTAGTATAGGTATGGAGAAAATCATGATATTTTGGTTTGGAGTGACATGACTGAATGCCCTCCTTGTTTAGGTGCTTTTTTCTTAGGCGTTGCAGGTTAAAAAAAATTATCAGATACGGAGCGTAATATACAGAAATTTTAGAAATTTGTAGAAACAACCATGAATATAAAGGGGATTGAGGCTCCACTGGATTGCACCTTACATCCATGTTGTGTATTCACGTATTGTTTAATTTTTCCTGTTTCTAAAATCTGAGAGAGGGCTTTGCCCTTCCGAGAGAAGAAAACATGTAATAGGCCTAAAATCGGGTTTGACGGTATTAGCTCAAGATTTGCTAGCTTTTTGAGACTTAATCCTTGTAGACGGTAGCAAGGGTGTGTGGAGAGGGGAGGCTCAGTGCCACCCTGAAATCCAAAATTTTCTGTACATCCGAGCACTTCTTAGTAGTGCTGTAACTGATAGATTTGGATATTTTATGTATTTTTGGATATCTTGCGTATTTTACTGACATATTTTACGACACCTTGCACTTTTCAGAGCATAAAAGCGCAAGAGACTGGCAGAAAAGGGATTGAACTGGCAGAAATTTTGTTTTGTGTATAGCTGTTACCTGGTTTAAAAGGCCGTCTGTTCGACACAGGTCACTTGTCGAATATAGACAATCGAAATCACTTTGTCGAAATAGGCCAGCTAATTACAAGTTTAAAATGGTGAATTTTAGCTGAAATGAAATTACATTAGCTCTGTGAACTGTTAAAGACAAAAAGGGCTATACAAAGGATCGACATATCACAAAAAAATTAAACAGCCAAGAAAATGAGGGTAGTATCAGCCAGCGGAAAAAAAAGAATCGAAAATGACAGAGAAAGATACTTTGTCAACAACTTCCGCCCAGCCATTTTCAGTGCTCAAAGAAACCTATCTTTTTGATAAAAAAAAAAAGAAACCTAACTTTTTGGTTAAAAAAAGAAAGAAACCTAACTTTTTGGTTAGTTCTAGAGCAGAAGAAAGACTGAATCACACAAGCCGAAAAACCAAGCCAGAATAATTAAAAAACTGTTCCCAATTACATTGGGCAAGAATCCTCTGCTTAGTGATTGACATAGCTTGTATAGGCTACTGGCTTTATTTTTATTAAAACTGTGGTGAGATGATCTTGATTTAAACTGAAGAAAAAAGTTATTTGAATCCTTTAATTTTAAGTTATTATATATTGGGTTTATAGGAATATCTCCTAAAGCAAGGTCTCTATTTATGTTTTTTTTTTTTTTATTTCAATTGCCTTTCTAAAAGAAGGTGGGAAGCCATTTACTTTAAATATTAAAGTTGCTTCATCAACTACATGATCTGGATTCTCAACAATGTGGAGGGCCAAAGCAGAATCAATATTCTCATTTTATTTTAAATTTCACATCTCAGAGAAATCTTATTTTCATGTCGTCTTTTCCCCCGGAGCCAGTGTTACTTTATTTTTTACGGTAGTTTTTATTTTACGGTAGTTTTACAAAACTTCTTTAGTCATATCATCACCAGAATTTTGATTTTTTCTTTCTTTATCATTATTATTACCCCTTTCAAAAAATTACTGCCTACGGCCTTGGATAGAGGATAAAATTTTCTTCCTGTTCTGTAAAATCACCCGATTCAAAAATGCAACATTGTTGTTTCCAAGTTCATCTTAATGCAATAGTTTGAAAGCTATCTCTTCAGTATAGCCTTTTAGGCTTTTTTTGAAATTATGTCTCAAAAGTTTCGAAAGAGGTTTTCAAGTTTGATGAACATTGTATCTCTCAATGGACTATCTTAAAATACAACAGGCACACGGGATGAAGGTGGATGAAAGTCTATTGTCTTCATTTATTTGATTCCTGTGGAACATTGTCTTATGTTCTAGACTGAGATGAGCAAGAAACTGGAGAAGCTACAAATTGTTAAAAAAGACGGTCGCATTCAAGAGATTATTCAGAAATTCAAGGGTGATGTAGGGTAGGTGTCTGACAGGGTCTCCGAAACGATTTTTCGTTTGTATTCAAGGCTGCTATGTGAAAATTTGAGTACCTTTTCCAGCTTTTTGGGCTTCTTTAAAGCAAGTGATCAATGGCCTGAATAAAACTACAAAGTTATTTTTCTCTGTGTTCATTTTTAGGCCAAAGCTAACACTGACTGTAAATAATGACTAATCTTTCGCTAAAACACACAAAAAAGAGAACAACTCACGCGTAACAACTATGTTATATGCGAAAATAAGATAACTAGTGTGTAAATTTGAATATGAACGATCCATTAGACGTTTGACTGTTTTCAGAATCTTACAATAGTAAATTTTCCTGCTTTTGTTGTAAGTCATCTTCGTTTAAATGCTGAAAAGTCCCGAATCTGACCTGTTAACTGGGGAAAAGGTTCGATAATTTTTTTTTCAAATTTAACCGTAAAGTGCTGGGAAGTCATTTAGAAGAAAATGGACATGTGCTGGCTGTTAACTGATGCTGTCTGTTAAAGCAGAGACGACAAAAGGACACCTAATCATACCTGAATAACCATAAATAAAATTTTAGTTCAAAAATTTGGTTTGCTCGAAGAAAAATGCACAACCTTTCTAGAATTAAACCTACTTTTACAACCTTTGAACGCTTGCCCTTCTGGAATTATTTTTGGGGGTGCCCCTGTGTCGGGTTAGGACGAATGATTTTATACAGTGTCTAATCTGCAAAGCAGTAGAAAAATATCAGAAGTTTGGACATGGATGATAAATTGATATTGATACTTAAAAACGTCAGAAGCGTAAAACCGATATGATCCCGCCACGGGCAGATACAATTGTTGGGCAAAATTTGGTCAGTGACTCGTATTACGCGACCCAACCATGAATCTGGACTGCGGTGAACCATAACTTCACTATTAATCACTAAATCTCTTCAGGCAGCCTTTCGTAACAAAACAAATTATTTTCTATTGTGAGGTAAACGCTTGGCGAAAAAACCTAAGTTTCTTTTATTTTTATTAGCGGTACCGGTACTGTAGCTATGATTTCTAAAATTTTAAAGCTTATTTTATGTTAATGAGATGTTGTATTTGCTGATTTGGTATATTATTTAGTAATTTTGCATTTCGTTTTACCAAATAAATAATTTGGAATGGTGAAAGAAAGGCTGTGCAGCTTAAATTAGGATTAATCATTTAAAAAATTTGATTTTTAAGCAGAATTTAGGTCAGATTCGAGACATGACATTAAACTTGGAGAATTATGTTCCGTTGATTGGTGCTAAGTTTGAAAGGGGTTATTTTTTGCGATTAAAGTGTTATATTTACCCCTATAATATTCAATTTTGCACCTTGTCTGTTTTCTATCTTAAAGGGGCAGGAGGGGTGACGCGTCCTTCTTTTTCTCTGTAGACAACTTGGCTCTTGGAGCTGTTACAATCCTTTAGCCGTCCAAAATTGAAAAAGGATGTGCTTTTTTCACGAATTTAGCAAAATACGTGAAAAAAAACGGATGAATAATTTCAAGATCGTAGGGTAATGAAAACAAAATCCATAAAAATCATGAGATACCGGAGGAAACTACAATTAAGGAGATACCATCCTGACTTTAAGGAGAATTACATAAAAATCACTGATAAAGATGCACCAATCGTAATGTACTATTATTTTCCATTCAGCTCATAAGACTGAACTCCTGAATTTTCTGGTTCACCTATTGTGTTTTGATATGAATGGCTTGTTTCCAGCGGGTCCAAGAGACTTGTGCAGGAGTAATGTATTGTTTTATCCTGAGAAGCTGTTGTATTTTCGCAATTTCCTTAATGGAAATTAAAACTTTTATAGGCAATAAAATTGTACACCTCTCAGACGAAACTGGTGACTTTCTTTTCTTAACTTTAAGGAGAACTACGTGAAAATCTTTGATAAACATTGAAACAAACTCTAAAAGTCCTATTTTTTTGCCCCAAACATAATACACTGTTATATTCCTTTCTGCTTCTTATCTTTAATTTCAGACTGAACTCCTGAATTTTCCATTTCACTTATTGTGTCTTGATATATACATATATGCATTTACATATATTTTTCGAAATGAATGGCTCTACATTTCTTCGTTTCGAGTCAAAGTTGAACTAAATATTGGCTATAGGTAATTCAACATGTCTTAATTATCACTGATAAACATACCCCAATCGTAATATACTGTTATTTTCCATTCCGCTTATAATCTTTAACTTCAGACTGAACTCTTGAATTTTCTGTTTCACTTATTGTGTGTTGATACTAAATGGCTTGTTTCCAGCGGGTTTCAGGAGATTTGCAAAGAGTCAAGTATTGTTTTATCTTTAGAAGCTTGTGTCTTTTCCTAATTTCCTTAATCGGAATTAAGCTTTTATTGGCAATAAAAATGTGCACCTCTGAGACAGAACTGGTGACTTTCTTGTCAATGTGATTTATGATTGGTAAAATTTGTCTGGTAAATTTAAGTTTCTTGTTTATCTACATTGTGGTGGCAGGTCTAATTTTATGTCTTGTAAAGTTTACTGTTAGCTTTGAATGTTTGAATTGTTGCTAGTCTTCTTTTTGAATTGACGGTATAAATTGCCGAATGTAAAAATCCACTAAGCCGAGTGACTTCTAATTCTGGTATTATCTATAGTCGACTCATCATGCCATATGCGCAGTATCTTTCTTAAACTCTCCCTTAAAGATATCTTTAATTTTGTCACAGAATTCGTGGGGTATATTACCCTTGGTGTCTCATTGGAATTGTTGATTAAAACTTCAACTGTTTATTAAATATTATCCTGTATGAAATATATACAGATTAGAAACCCCGAGGACATAACATAATTTAAGATGTGTGGTTAATATAAATCACAGAAGTTAGTATTTCTATTATTACAAATTTTCTGCCACAATGTTGCAAAGCTATTTTGGACTTCGTATAAGAAAATATGCTTTCATTATTTTGCTTGTAAGACTTAAAAGTCCCTATGCAGGACAATTCCAGTCCCTCAGCATAAAAAGACGAAACAAGAAAACCACTTTTTTGCATGGAAACACTGAAGTTCCTCCTTGTTTTTCTTCTTTTTTTGCTTCGTCGGTAGTGGGGAGCTAGAGAGTGGATGTATGTCTAAAAAATATTTTGTCTCAGGCGAGACTTGAACATAGCTTACCATGGCCAGAATTAAGAAGTCTCAAAAAAAAAAACTCCTGTAAAGAACTGCTTTGTTTTTTATATAGTTTTTCCTGTTTCCAATCGCTCGCTTGTCACGAGCTATAAATTTATTTATAAATTTAATGTACCATTTTTATAATGTGCCATTTTTATGCTAAATCTTTATGGTCTAAGTTTTGCACGGTTTAAATTAATGCTAGTGCATTTTTAAAATTAGTGTATATTGATAATCGGATTCCAATAATCTAACATGCACGAAAATATGCATTTCTGTATTAGATCATGAGGATCATTCAGACTAATATATTGCGAGTACTCATAACAAATGAAAAGCAACTAAGAAAAACATTATGACGTATTTAACTTAACTTTGACTTTTTTTTACCTAATAAACAAAAATATAAACTATTACATATATAAATCTCTACGCTAGGGAAAAATTTAAATTTCCTCCACCTCAATCCCTTCAACCCGCTCCTCCCTCCAGCCCTATAACCCACTCCCACCAAAAAAAAACTAATTCCCCAACATATACTCTTTTAATCTTTTTTTTTAACTGTGGGAAGTGCTCAGCCTCCCTAACACTCACAGGATATGAATTCCATACAGAGGAACCAAGATACTTCAAAGTAAAACCAGATCTTACACTGTTTTGAATATCCAACGATTGGCATAGTTTCAGCATCCTTGGCTATCCCCACCTTGTGTGCGGGATTTCTGAAAGTTGATGCCCCTTCAGTAAAGCCAAATTTTTTGGAAAAATGAATTCACTTATATTTGCTTGTTTATTTTGTATTTTTTGACACTAAAGTGTGAATTCGGCCCACTTGGTTTGTGATAGATATTGTTTAGAAATAAGAATCCTAACTTAAATCACATGTTAGAAATTGTTGGCAAACTGTGTGGCTAAATTCAATAAAATAGTTATACTTTTGGCTAAATGACTTAATGCATAAAAACATGGTTGATGCGAGGAAGGGGGATAGTGTTTTGAAGGATCTTTTTTTTATAAGTTGTCTAATCGTGAACATATTTTCCCTGTTATTACTTCAGACTTTGTTGGCATTACATAATACGTTCTATTATGTTCTACATGTATTAGTGGTGTTTAGATTTTAACCTTACGAGCTAGCGGAAAGGATTTGAAGTTGAACGAACTTGTCCCTCTCCTGCCGAAATTAATCAAACAGTTCGTGGTAACGAACTGTAGTAAGGAGCGACCCGGCTCAATAGTAACCAAAACTCTAAAAAATTGAATTTTGATATCAATAGCTACATAAAAAGAATCACATTTTAATGCTGATTTTAAATATATAAGTTTCATCAAGTTTAGTCTTACCCATCAAAAGTTACGATCCTGAGAAAATTTGCCTTATTTAGGAAAATAGGGGGAACACCCCTAAAAGTCGTAGGATCTTAACGAAAATGACACGATCAGATTCAGCGTATCAGAGAACCCTAATGTAGAAGTTTCAAGCTCCTATCTACAAAAATGTGGAATTTTGTATATTTTGCCAGAAGACAAATCACGGGTGCGTGTTTATTTGTTTGTTTGTTTTTTTTCCCAGGGGTCATCGTATCGACCAGGTGGTCCTAGAATGTCTCAAGAGGGCTCATTCTAGCGGAAATTAAAAGTTCTAGTGCCCTTTTTAAGTGACCAAAAAAATTGGAGGGCATCTAGGCCCCCTCCCACGCTAATTTTTTTCCCAAAGTCAACGGATCAAAATTTTGAGATAGCCATTTTGTTCAGCATAGCTGAAAACCATAATAACTATGTCTATAGGGATGACTTACTCCCCCACAATCCCTGGGGGAGGGGCTGCAAGTTACAAACTTTGACCAGTGTTTACATATAGTATTGGTTATTGGGAAGTGTACAGACGTTTTCAGGGGGATTTTATTTTGTTTGGGGGTGGGGCTGAGGAGAGGGGGCTATGTTGGGGGATCTTTCCTTGGAGGAATCTGTCATGGGGGAAGAAAAATTCAATGACAAGGGCGCAGGATTCTCTAGCATTACTATAAGAAAACAATGAAAAATAAACATGAAAACGTTTTTTCAAATGAAAGGAAGAAGTAGCAATGAAACTTAAAACGAACAGAGATTATTACGCATATGAGGGGTTCTAAAAATACTTTAGCACAAAGAGCGAGGTATTTAGGAGGAGATAAATACCTTGCTCTTTATGCTAAAGTATTTTTAGTAATTTCAACTATTTATTCTACGGCCTTTCTGATTCAGGGGTCATTCTTAAAGAATTGGGACAAAACTTACGATTTAGTGTAAAGAGCGAGGTATTAACGAGGGTACAAACCCCCTCGTATACATAATAAAAATATAAGGTTATGAAAGTTTGTTACGTAAGTTAATTCTTAAGTTACGTATATTTTTTACTAATAAAAACGTTCGTTAAAAATTAAAAGTTCTAGTTGCCTTTTTAAATAACCGAAAAATTGGAGGGCAACTAGGCCTCCTTCTCCACCCCTTATTTCTCAAAATCGTCTGATCAAAACTAAGAGAAATCCATTTAGCCAAAAAAAAGAATTAATATACAAATTTCATTTTAATAATTTATGTGCGGAGAGCCAAAACCAAACATGCATTAATTCAAAAACGTTCAGAAATTAAATAAAAAAAATATCTTTTTAGCTGAAAGTAAGGAGCAACATTAAAACTTAAAACGAACAGAAATTACTCAGTATATGAAATGAGTTGTCCCCTCCGCAATCCCTCGCTCTTTACGCTAAAGTTTGACTCTTTGCTACAATTCTACTTTTTAAAACAATTAAAAGCTTTAGCGTAAAGAGCGAGGGATTGCGGAGGGGACAACTCATTTCATATACGGAGTAATTTCTGTTCGTTTTAAGTTTTAATGTCGCTCCTTACTTTCAGCTAAAAAAAAATTGTTTTTTTTTATTTAATTCTAATAAAAGACGAGACGCTTGTAATATCTATGGCGATTTGTCCAAGAGATCAAATATTTTCAAATTGAAATTCAGTTCGCTTCTTTTTAGTTATAAAGGTTGAATTTGTCAGATTTGAAACATTATTCGTCAGGTATTTTGCTTTTTATTATTGCTGTATTTCGGCGTCGATTTATTTAAGGTAGTGTATTTTTAATACTGTTATTGACTATTGACTTACACTGTTCAAGGACGTCGAAGTGGTGCAATATAATTTTACGGGAACGAAAGCACGAGTCCCAATAAAAGATTGTTCAATTTTTGGCACAATCACATATTAATAATATTTTACCAGTTAATGAATTATTCTTGATTTTTAAATGTTACTTGCGTTATAAAAAGGAAAAGTGGGTTTCTCACTTTCGCTAATTTTCTGTTTTTGATATCCGCTCTTCGGGGGGTTAGAGAACTGATAGTAATCAAGAAAAATGGAAAGTTCTTCAAATCAGAGGGGTGAGAAGGGAAAAAACCGAAAACGTAAGAATAGATGTGACAAAAGAGATAAAACGAAGCTTATTTAGAGTAAAATGGACAGGAATTGTACTAATAATGTTTGAATCGGCGAAATTGAAGAAGAGTTATTTAGCAGCTTTTCCACGGCTCTATTCAGCAATGATGATAACCTCATATAGTTCATCCATGCACAATGGAAATGTACATGTATTCTTAAGATTTTAGATGGCCGAATAATAGATGAATTTTTGTTATAAAATCTACTGTATTTTCTTTTTGCTTTTTAGCATTTGAAGTAATTTACACAATTTAACCCCGTGAAACGGCAGCTACCTATTGAAAATGAAACCAGTATCACTCGGCTTATTCGTTTGTGTTCAGCATCATGCAGTATCGTTCAAATATGACAGGGGTGTAATAAAAGGGTTTTATTGCAGCCTACCCACTGTCCAATTTAGGTGTAAGGCCCATAAATCTATCTTTATTTTGAATGGCATAGCTTTTCGCATCCTTTGACAAATGGCTAATTTTCTTCCAAAACCCGGGTCTTGCTAGAATGGTCAGAGTGTGTATGTCTGTCTATCTGATCTTATGTGGATCCCTTGTATGGAAGAGCTGCCACGATGCTAAAATTTTAGGCATATTTTTTTTAACTTTATCTTTTCTATCACTATGTCAAATTGTATATTTTTATAATGTCAAATTGTAATTTTATTGTGTGTAAAAATAATGTTATGCCAGTTTCAATATTTACAACACACCAAAAAAAGTACAGGCTAGGTATTGATTTTATTTTAAAACTGACTTGTGGTGTTTTCCAATTTTGATAAGAGCACTAAAAACTAGTACTTATTGAAAACTAAGCTCGCTTGAATCTTGTTGGGAATTGTAATCACATACTGAAATTTATCGATATTATTTCTAAAGTGGAGGAAAGACTCTAAAGCAGCAATAGATCCTGACTTGATTACATCCCCTTCCCTTTACTTTACTGCACCCTTTCACCCTCTGCAGTCCTAGAAATAACGACCCAAAACTTCCTCTTCCTTCCAGTTATTAAAATGAAGTTATGAATCCAGTTCTACAAGTCGAGTATTTTTCGTTTCTGAATTTTGACGTTCTTGATTGTTTTGTTGTTTTATTGTTTAAAAATAGGTATTAAAATGTCAGAACAAAAAAGGTGTTGCTAGTGAAATCTTAAGAGAAGAGGTCTTGAGCTTTGAAATGTCTTACTTTTGAGTGGTTCTGGCTTGAAACTGCTTCCTTATAGTCAGCTAGAACATCGTGGAATAAATGAAGCCGTAGATGAGTTTTGTTAATTGCAGGCAATTCAGCGCCGCATTGGGGAGGATGAGAAAGGGTATTATAATTGATTGGAGATATTGTTAAGAGACGATGAATGCACCTGCGCTGCAGTACAAAAAGAATGTTTTTGCGCTATTTTAGTTTTTGTCTTTTTGTATTCAGTGACAACCTGACTAGTTTGTCTTTGAAGCAACATGGTGGCAAAAAATGTGCTAGATGCTCCCTTTTAGAAAAAAAATGTTCATAGAAAGGCCCAGGATAAGTGAATGTTATATCAATCTTAGTTAAATATCATCTGCAAGTCAAAAATGAATAATAACCATAATGAATCATCAGTGGGAATAATACCAACTATACCTACGCTGAAAGGAGAAGAGTGATGGTTTTCTATTACATTTTATTTAATATGTAAATATATAATATGTGATTAATTTTTTATTTAAAATATCTGAAACCTTTTATTGTATTGAAAACATATATATTAAACTGCATGACAATCTATTGCTATGTGAGTTAGTGACTTATTTATTTTTTCGTTCAGATACTTAAATTCCATTGATAAAAGAGCATTATATCATTGGAATGTTATTTCGTGGAATATTACTGGAAGGAGTATTTCATTTACTGGGTGACTCCTACTTGGGGAGCGCTACCATCCCCGTAGTCTGCTGATTTTGAGAATGGTTATCATAATTTTCATATAACTTGCCTTTTATTTATAAAAGGCAAACCTGGTGCCCCTCCCCCTAGATACAGCCGCGCTAAGCAGCTTATAGTGGACAAATATATTTAGAGTAAAGATTTTGATTCATAGCGGCAATATAAATGTACTCATTTGCAGTTAAAAAGGGATTTTGTTGAAGTGGACAATAAACTTTAGAGACAAGACATAAAACATTTTAGACTTTTAAGTCAGTTTAAGAAGTGTAGTCACTTTTTTTTGATTCGATCACGATAGCTTTTAGTGGTGAACTATGTTGCCACCCACAGACAAAAACTCGTATCACTTTGCAGAGAACTCGTATCTATCCTTTAAACGCCCAATATACAACACTGATATCAGTATGAGAAAAGAAACTGTGACTAAAGATTTTTTTGTTTTTGTTTAAGATTAGTCAGGCGGAAAGATCACGAGTGAGTTTTGGTTGACTTAATTTAAAAACGGGCTTTTCTGTGCTAAACTGGTACACGCAATTAATTCCAGGATCGAGTGAATTTATCATCCCTGACCAATTTCTGTCATTAAATTTCGAAAGCTAAATTTTCATGGCAAACGAAATTATCATGCCACCCATGACAGCTTGAAACACTGGATTTCTGGAGGTGCAATTCTCATTAGTCAAATTAAGCAGAAAGGTAGCGGTTAGGCCATGTAGGTAATTCGCAATTAAGATCGAATCATTTTAAACTCGGTTGTGGGGTGGTGGATTGTCAATTCTCATAACATATGGATGTAACTCGACGTTCCATATTATATTTTATTTTCCATAGTTAATCAACAAGGGAGGAATATGGGAAACATTAATATTTTTGGAAGAAATAGTGCCCCCTCGACCCGGGGTTTTATTAGAGTACGTCGTTCAGGAAGGGCAACATTTTCTTCAGTTTGCCCCATCCTTATGATTTTTTGGCTCTCGAATCCTTAGACTAATAAGAAGCCGTTAAAGATATTGAAAAAATACAAGTAGGCCTACAGTTCCTAAGTTTCGCTGAAAACTTGTGATACTGTTACTGCAAAATTGCCACCTCATCGTTTATGCCTTGATTGTTTGAACAAGTCTTGCCAAAAAACAAATCCTCTACTTTCTTAAAACTGTCTCGGCTAGGATTTTAGAAAAAAAAAGAAATTGACGATGAAAAAAAAACAACGAAATCATCTTATTAGTCTGTGTAAGAGGTGCTGCCGATGCCATCAATCCTATTCATAGCAATGGAGCCTTGTGTGACTTAAAGTCAAACCTTTTTACCGAAATCCTCTATTGTGTGAACTTTCGCTCTCAAAGTGTTGAGATACAAAAAAAGTTCAGCATTAGCGTAAGAGAAGGGAACTGAGAAAGCCTTTTAATGTAAGTTATCTCTGTTCATTCGAACTTTTAATGCAAATTTTGAATTTTAATTGGAAACAAGTTTTGTCTTATTTCCATCAATTTTTGATATTGTATATATTTTGTTGCGGACATGTCCTCTTCCCCCCCCTCCCGCTTGTTATATTAAAGTTCAACTGTTTGAATCATTGCTGCTTGAATGAAAGTGTCCATTTGGGTGTTTTTGCTTTACCAAAGGATTATGCGAAATATAAAAAGGGCGTGAAATCCAGCCTTAAATCCTGTAAGTCACGCTAAATCTATTTAGAAATGAGCTTCTGGCACCCTGCCCCTAAACCAAAATATCCATTCTTCCCCCCCCCTCCCCTCTTAATAGATGGTACTCAACCATACAATGAACATTAACTCAGTCATGTGATACTTAGTAATAATAATAATTATTTATAATTCAAGTATAAGTTTTTTGACGAATGTACCACTGCTCGACTGAAGGGCCTTTAGAACCGAGAGGTTGTATAGATAGCTTTATACTGGTTCTAAACCGATTGGCTATCTCATAATTTTAGTGGATGTTGGCATAATGACACGCTTATTACTTGGTCCATTATTTGTCAAAATCAAGAGTTTGACCATGTCGTGTCGTTTGGTTATATTATGATTTTTGATGACCAAGCTTTGCCTACGGTATTAATTGTTTCCTGATGTTTCAATTAGACAGACGACGCTCGGAAAATGTGTCTCAAACTAGGAAAATATACAATTAAAGTTACAATCCCAGGTGCTTGCCAGTATAATTAAAGACATTTGAGCTTGCCTTCTTCAACGTTTTTAATTACGCTTGCCAACTAATTTAAGTTTCCGATGTAACCGGTCAACATTGAAGGGCACGATACTCACCTGTTCCCTTCCTCATCCTCGAGGGTTTCAAGCGATTTGAGACGTAATGGGGCGTACGCCATATTTCACGGGTGTTAAAAGGGTTCTAGATAAATGATGGGGGACCAGATGGTGAACCGCCTCACACATTATCTCTTGAATTCTCAGCTGGATTTCACTTAAAGTCAAATTAGGTACAATTTTTTTTCCTCTTCCATCTTTAATGCTTCGCAATTTATTTCAGGTGTCCACTTGGAAATTCATATTTATCCTTAATTCTTTATAGCAATTTTAGCAAAATTGATTTGGTACATAAAATCGAATTTGTAAATTGAAGTTTAAGTAGGATGGTCCTAGGTACTTGTATGATATAGCGCCGACCACTTAAATTGTTCATCCATTGACGTAATGTAAACAGGTTTCTTTCGCTAGTTTCTTTCAGCTTAGCGTGAGACAAGACAAACACAAGTGACAGAATAGATGAGAAATATATAATTTGAGCTATGTGTTTGCACATTAGGGGGAGTATTAGGGGGGGGATTTAGGCAGTTTGGAATCAAAAAACAATTCTTACTTCATAATATGCAGTATAATTGTAGCTAACACATTTTGCATGGAGAATCACTATACCTTATCCCCTCCCACCACTAATGTACAAATATATAGCCCAAAATTGTTCGAAAGTATTATATTTTTATTATGCTTAGGTATATTTCATTATGAATAAACTAACTCCGCTTCTTGAGTGGTCGGTTCTATATCATACAAGTACCTGGTCCAGTTTGTTAATTGTGGCGGCAAGAGCAGATTTTAATTCTAGACTTATAAAAGATACTATATACTATTTTGGATAGTTTGAGAATGTTCAAACGGCCCGTTAATTCAACTGCTCTCAATGAAAAACGCCTAACTGTATGCCCAACTTTATTATATGATTATTTCTGACGCATATGTATAATTAAAAACAAACTATTTGCTGTGCAATCTGCCTGATTTCTGTAGACCCCCCCCCTCTTTCCCATCTACGTGAATATTTTCAGTAACTTCCATACAGTTTCTTAAATCCACTCAAGTTAGAAAAAAATAATAGCCTTTCCAGCTGGTGGTGTAAAGGGGAAAGATGGAGGTTGTAGGTGATGTGTATAGGGATGAGGAAAATTGGTGTTGATTCCTTGCTAAATATTGTACCGTGTTTCCCTGCATTTTGGTGGAGTTTACTTCTTTTGTTTAAAAAGTCTTCAAATTTTATTGTCTCCAAATAAATGTCCGTGGCCTTTTACTTCTTAGAGTTGCCAGTTTTACTAGTAGCTTAAGTTATTACTAGATGCACGAAAAATGGATACAGTAAATTGCATCCACTGGAATACGGAAATCCCATCCAGAAAAAGGCGTGTTACGGCTCTTAGTTTTCATACCATGGATGGTGATTTAGTGTGAGGAACTTGACTATGGAAAATATCCCGATTTCCTCGTCAAAAATGTTTACATGAGGTTTATTTGGAGTGGGGAGGGCAGAACTCATTTGGGGAAACCATCCTAGGTACAGTTTTGGCCCAAATTTGTATCTAGGGAAACCTTTTGGTGCATGGAATTGTTCTTTATTGGATACATATGGTTTATAAGCTTTAATTAAAAAAAATATATTTATCTAATGGTCTACAAAGAATCCCAAAGGAAAATACAAGTTTCATTGATATGTTAAAGACGGTAATAAATTGGTTTCATAATACCAGATATCCAACAGGAATCCTAAATGGACTGACAAAATTAAGCCTATTAAAATGAAACAAGAGGAAAAGTTAAGGCACCTTGATATGTGGATAATTACAGGAGCCAGAAACCCGGAATGAATTCTAATGAGTTGAATTTGGGGTGTTTTCCTGTCGGGTTTGCTTTTCAACAAGTTACTCTAATTGCCAGGTCTGGCTTTATTTTGTCATTTGTATGGTATTATGGCTGATCTTCCTTTTCATGTCATGGGTTTCTGGCAATCTTACAAACCTTCTAATTAAATGTCAACCGCCTATAAGGGGCTGCAGTTGTATATTTTAATACACTTAAGTATAATCTATCGTATTTCTTTTAGTTGTATGTCAGAAACTCCACTTTTCGGTTCAAAATCAAAATCTACCCTACAAAAACATGATTTGTGTTAGATGCATTATATAAGGCTATCTAACACTATTGGTTAATGATGCCAGGGAAATCGCCAAATTTCACTCCTTCGATTTATTGTTATTCAAAACATATTATATTAAAAATGCAAAATGTTAAAAAACTGCTGTCGAAGAAAGGCGTGTCTAGGATTTTTGTTCGGGGAGTGGGGGATACTTTTCGTTTTAAAAAAACCTCCCCCAAGGGGTTTAAACCTGGTACCCCCCCTCCTCCTGCGTATGGTCTTGGAATCGAGAGTCTTGTTTTATTTTGGGGGGGATCAGGTTCTGGGGGAAATTTTGGATCATTGTACATTCTATAGGGGATAAGTACACACAGATCCAACCATCGGAAGGGGGAGATCTTAGCGTTTCTGGTGGGCCGAAGCACGTAAAAAGTGTGTTTTTAAGGTGCACATTTTTTCAAATAAACAATAACTTGGAAATAATACGGAAATTTTCTCAAGACAGTGGAATTCAATTCAGTGAATATTTCGGCCATATGTCCAAGGGCTTTCTTTTTCAAAACACTATATACATATATATATATATATATATATATATATATATATATATATATATATATATATATATATATATATATATATATATATATATATATATATATATATATATATATATATATATATATATATATATATATATATATAAAATTTGAGTTTTAAAACTAAAAATGTTTAAAAAAAACTTTTAAAACAGCCCTAGCATTCTTACTTCAACGAATTTCAACCAGGACTGATAATTAAAATGATGTAACATGATAACGGCCATTGACATAGGGCCGGAATATTCACTGAATTGAATTCCACCATCTTGAGAAAATTTCCCTATTGTTTCTAACCTCTTGTTTGTTTGTTATGGAAAGGCAGTGTGGTCTTCGTCGCTATTTAAATTTTTTCAAGGTCATCTTTAGTCTATGTTACTGGGATTCTCCTATCTCTCCTCCTGTGTGCAGGTATGCCAAACGATCATCCTTAATCAACACAAAGTGTATGTTTTTCAACGTTTTTAACTTTGTTGCACCCTGAATATGTGGTTAATGGAAATATCAAAACCTTTTGATGTCTCTTGTTCGATTTATCCAGATTAAGAACTCAGTGTGCCCTCCTATAACGTACACAATTTAGAGGGGATAATGGGGAGTATCTGTTAACCTTTTTTTTAAAGAACATTTTTGGAAACCTAGAGGGGGGGGGTAATTTTCTTTTTTCTTTTTTTGCTCAAGAAAAATGTTCGAAGAAGGTATTTTTTGACACTTGGGGGTGGAAGTAAAATCTACTGTCCCCTATTGGTGCCCTGAGTTCAAACTGCAAGTGCTGAAGAGTTTACTTTGATAATTGAACACGTTTTGATTACGAGGGATATCTGGTATGGTATTACCACTTCCAGATAAGGTATCTCTTATTCGTAGACTTGTGAAAAAAGGTATTTAAAAACTGATATTAGGTATTTAAAAGCTGCATGCAGGAAATTTGAAAGTATTCAGAACAGAAATCTAGTTGAGTTCAGAATAGGCCTACTGTCTAGGAGAATAAAATACAAGTAATGTGACACAATGCTTCGCTACTAATAAATACAAACTGTTCATCAATAAAAACAAACGGAAGAATTTTTGTGTTAGAAGAAGGATCAATTGTACTGTAAGCACTAATAGTCAATTGAATGATGCGAGTGAAGGGGATTAAGGGAGACGATATTCCTCCTGAGAATTTTCTTCGTAAGTTATAATGTCCCTTTCCACGTGTAGGCTATATTTTAAAAAAGACTTGCAATTTTGACTAGCTTTCGAAGAAAAGATAAGCGATATTAAAACCCCAATCGAGCAAAATAGTGTCACATAATAAAGTTAAAATTAAAACGAAGAGAAATTACAATGAACAAAAATTAAATAAAAAATGACTTTCGAAGTGATGAACATCTACCATCTGATGGTTTTAACCTTAAAATGCACATTAAAACTTTCAGTTTATGATCGAATGATTTCCCCTTCTAAGTGGCTAAATCGGGCTATGATCCAAAGCTTCTATCACCGTTCGTTCTATATGAAGTGACAAAAAAAACTAATACATAATTATAAAACTATAATTATAATTAATATATAAATAATAAACTATGTAATATAATATAATAATTATTATATATAATATAATATATAATATTAAATATTAAACTATAATTTATGTATATATATATATATATATATATATATATATATATATATATATATATATATATATATATATATATATATATATATTTATATATATATATATATATATATATATATATATGTATCTATATATATAAAAATAAGTTGTCTGTCTGTGGATGTGTGGATGGATGTGTGGATGGATGTGTCAGGTGACGTCATGTTTCGGCTGACGTCATGAAATTAGTTGCCGTCATTTTTGCTTTGAAGGTGACGTCATTCAAGTTATATAAGACATATGTTCGCCGTCATGTTTCGGCTGACGTCATGAAATTAGCTGCCATCATTTTTGCTTTGAAGGCATCATTTTTGCTTTGAAGGCGTGACGTCATTCAAGTTATATAAGACGGATGTTCGTGTAGAATTCTATTAATGCTTAAGTTTATAATGACTGATGAAGATGCTCAAAGAGTCTATGCCAGAAAACTTGCTGGTGATAGAGAAAGTCAGAAAAGAAAGCGTGCCGAGGAACTACCAGAGCAACGCGAAAGCAGACTTGCTGCTAAAAGAGAAAGTGAAAAAAGAAAGCATGCCGAGGAACTACCAGAGCAACGCAGAAGCAGACTTGCTGCTAAAAGAGAATGTGAAAAAAGAAAGCATGCCGAGGAACTACCAGAGCAACGCAGAAGCAGACTTGCTGCTAAAAGAGAATGTGAAAAAAGAAAGCATGCCGAGGAACTACCAGAGCAACGCGAAAGCAGACTTGCTGCTAAAAGAGAAAGTGAAAAAAGAAAGCATGCCGAGGAACTACCAGAGCAACGCAGAAGCAGACTTGCTGCTAAAAGAGAATGTGAAAAAAGAAAGCATGCCGAGGAACTACCAGAGCAACGCAGAAGCAGACTTGCTGCTAAAAGAGAATGTGAAAAAAGAAAGCATGCCGAGGAACTACCAGAGCAACGCGAAAGCAGACTTGCTGCTAAAAGAGAAAGTGAAAAAAGAAAGCATGCCGAGGAACTACCAGAGCAACGCAGAAGCAGACTTGCTGCTAAAACAGAATGTGAAAAAAGAAGGCGGGCCGAGGAATTACAAGAACAGCAAGAAATCAGGCTTGCTGCTGATAGAGAAAGTAAGAAAAGAAAGCGTGCCGAGGAATCAAAAGACCAGCAGGAAATCAGGCTTGCTGCTGATAGAGAAAGTAAGAAAAGAAAGCGTGCCGAGGAATCAGAGCAATCTGAAAGTTATCGCCTGGCATTCAGGTACAACCCAGTCGATGATTATAGCTTGAGTAGCTGTGTTCAAATCGGGACAATGTCCAAAATTTGTCCCTATTGCAAGGCCTTGAAATTCAATGGTGAAACAATGGGAATGTGTTGCGCCTCAGGAAAAGTTAAACTTCCTCTATTGGCTGCACCACCAGAGCCATTGAAGACTTTCCTTACTGGAACTACGTCAGAATCTAAGCGTTTTTTGTCAAAAATCAGACAATACAACTCATGTTTCCAAATGACGTCGTTTGGAGCCCAAATCGAAAATCCAGATCAATTTATGTCTACTTTTAAAGTAAAAGGGCAAATTTATCATAAAGCAGGGTCCCTTCTACCATTATTAGGCGAGAATCATAAATTTTTACAATTGTACTTCATCAGTGATAGAAATTCTGAATTGAATGCACGTTGCGAAATTTCTCCCAACGTTGAAAGGACAATCGTTTCCCAATTGCAACATCTTTTCCACGAAAATAATAATTTAGTGCGTCTGTTCAAAACAGCCATCGATTTGATGCCTACTGATACTCATAAAATTGTTATTTCCGCTGACAAAACGCCTCCTGGCCAACATGTGCGTAGATACAATGCTCCGACTATCGACGAAGTGGCAATCGTTATGGTCGGTGATCAGTTTTTACCTCGAGATATTATTCTACATAAGCGAAACGCCCAGTTGTTAAGAATTGCTGAAACTCATCGATGCTACGATGCCCTACAATATCCTATCATTTTTTGGGATGGAGCCGACGGCTATCACTTTAATATTAAATTGATGAATCCAGCCACTAACAAAGAAATGAATAAGAAATGCAGTGCAATGCATTATTATTCCTATAGACTAATGATTCGGCAGGATGAAGAAAATTATATTTTAAAATGCCGTGAATTGTTTCACCAATTTGTCGTGGATATGTATGCAAAAATTGAATCAGAACGTTTGCTATATATCCGCCTGAATCAGACCAAGCTCCGCTCTGAACAATACATTCATTTGCGAGATGCAGTTATAAATGACGGTAATACCACAAACGTTGGAAGATTAACAATTTTACCTTCGTCATATGCTGGCAGTCCACGTCATATGCATGAATATGCTCAAGATGCTATTGCGTATGTTCGTCTCTATGGTCGTCCAGATTTATTTATTACATTTACATGTAATCAATCTTGGGACGAGATACTGCAGCTTTTACTTCAAGGACAATCGGCGGTTCATAGGCATGACATTACGGCACGTGTCTTCCGGCAAAAGTTGAAATCACTGATAAACTACCTTGTAAAACATGAAGTGTTTGGGTCAGTGCGATGCTGGATGTACTCAGTGGAATGGCAAAAACGAGGTTTGCCACACGCACATATACTAATCTGGCTACATAAAAAAATTACTTCAAACGAAATTGATGATGTGATTTCCGCTGAAATACCTGATAAAAATGTCGATAAGGGGTTACATGATATTATTGTAAAAAATATGATACATGGACCTTGCGGTGCACTGAACGAAAATTCACCATGCATGGCCAAAGGAAGGTGCACAAAGCAATATCCTCGACTTTTAGTACCCACAACAATTACTGGCAATGATGGTTACCCACAATATAGAAGAAGATCTACTGAAGATGGCGGTAAAACAGCAATAATAAAGAAGCGTAACGGTACCACCATCGAAGTAGATAACCAGTGGGTTGTTCCATATTCCCCTTTATTATCCAAAACATTTAATGCACATATAAACGTTGAATACTGTAACTCCGTAAAGGCAATAAAATATATATGTAAATACGTCAACAAAGGCAGTGACATGGCAGTTTTTGGCTTGCAGTCCGAAATCAAAGATTTCGATGAAATCGTAGAATATCAGGCTGGAAGATACATAAGCAGTAATGAAGCTGTTTGGCGAATTCTTTCATTTCCGATACATGAACGTAGTCCAGCTGTTGTTCACTTAGCGGTACATTTACAGAATGGTCAACGTGTTTATTTCACGGAAACCAACGTGCAACAAAGAGTCCTGAATCCACCGGATACAACATTAACAGCTTTTTTTTCGCTTTGCAAAAATGATTCTTTTGCGAAAAAACTGCTGTATACTGAAGTGCCTTCGTATTACACGTGGAATACTAAAAATAAAGTATTTGAACGTCGAAAACAGGGTAAGTCAGTCGACGGCCAACCTACCATCTTCAAAGATACCACGATAGGAAGACTCTACACCGTTCACCCCAATCAACATGAATGCTTCTTTCTACGCCTGCTTTTGGTGAATGTACCCGGTCCGACATCCTTTGAGTATTTGAGGACTGTAAATGGTACTATACATGACACTTACCGTAGTGCATGCCAAGCTCTGAATTTATTGGAGAATGACCAACACTGGGATAACTGCATCAATGACGCGTGCGAAACGTCAACCCCAAGTCAAATTCGTGCATTGTTTGGCATCATTTTAACAACTTGCTCTCCATCAGCTCCTACAGAGTTATGGGAAAAATATAAGTCAAAAATGTCCGAAGATATACTTCATCGAAAACAGTTAGAGACGTCAGACATGACTTTTGATTTTACACCAGAAATTTATAACTACACTTTAGTTGTTATAGAAGATATTTGCATAAGTATGGCAAACAAACCTCTTCAGGGTTTGGGAATGCCTTCACCTAACCGTATCGCTGCTGTTTCGACATGTGTAGAATTGGATCGTGAACAAAGTTACAGTACGAGTGATCTATTGTCGTATGTACAAAATAACATTTCCAAGTTAACGTCGGAACAAAAAGACATTTGAAAAATTCTAATTTATGGGCACACGTAAAAACATTCAAATTAACTACAAATATGCGTGTCCGATTGCAAAACGATGACTCTGGTCAAACATTTTCAGATCAATTGCTAGCAATGGGAAACGGAAAGCTCCCAGTAGACTCAATTTCAGGACGTATACAACTACCTGCTGATTTCTGTAATTTAGTGACGTCCAAAAATGAATTGATTGAAAATATATTTCCGAATATTCTAAAAAATTATAAAAATAATAAATGGCTAAGTGAAAGAGCGATTCTCGCACCCAAGAATATAGACGTCCACGAAATCAACAATATTGTTTTGACCAAGATTCAAGACCAGGCAGTCCTTTACAAGTCAGTCGACACAGTTTTGGAACCAAATGAAGCGGTTAATTATCCATCTGAATTTTTAAATTCCATAGATCTTTCAGGGTTTCCACCACACGTGCTACAACTAAAAATAGGCGTACCAATAATATTGTTACGTAACATAAACCCACCAAAGCTTTGCAATGGCACTCGACTTGCCGTAAAAAAAACAATGGAAAACCTAATAGAGGCCACAATCCTGACAGGGCCTTTTGAGGGTGAGGCTGTTCTTATTCCTCGCATTCCCATGATTCCAACAGATCTGCCTTTTCAATTTAAAAGATTGCAATTCCCAATTCGATTAGCATTTGCAATCACCATTAACAAAGCTCAAGGTCAATCATTAGAAAAATGTGGTATTGATCTTAATACTGATTGTTTTTCCCATGGACAATTGTACGTTGCATGTTCGAGGGTCGGTAAACCTGACAATCTATTTATATGCAGCGAGAATTGGACAGCGAAGAATGTTGTATATTCTCAAGTTTTACGAAGTTAGTTGTATTTCGGAACAGACTGTTGTATATTCACAAGTTTTACGTAGTTAATTTGTATTGTATCTATCTATCTATCTATCTATATAAAAACGAGTTGTGTGTATGCATGTTTGTTTGTTTGTAAAAAGAACGTTTGCATATGACGTCATTATTAGTACATACGGCTTTGTATATGGACAGACAATGGGAAAGCCAAGAATGTTGTATATTCGCAATTTTTACGTAGTTTGAAACACATATATAAATCTATCTATATTCACAGGTGGGACACAGGGACACAACTACAATGGCGCGTAACTAATATGGCGCGTAACTAATATGGCGCGTAACGACTTACGCGCGCGGGGGGGCTTGGGGGGGGCGCGAAGCGCCCCCACCAACTAGGTGTTGGGGTGGCGCGAAGCGCCACCCCAACAGCTAGTATATATATATATATATATATATATATATATATACACATATATATATATATATATATATATATATATATATATATATATATATATATATATACATATATATATATATATATATATATATATATATATATATATATATATATATATATATATATATATATATATATAAATATATATATATATATATATATATATATATATATATATATATATATATATATATATATATATATATATATATATATATATATATATATATATTCAAGCAATCCAATAACACTTTCACAGTAAAAATAACCAGTTTAATTTGTTTATTCATTTGATTTACCTACTTTTGTAATAAAGGTCTTCGTTGTTGAACAAATCTGCTTAATTGTATGAAGCTATTCACTTTTATGGTTTTGAACTTTTTGTCTTAATTTTAGAAAAATAAAATCCTCTGTTATTGTCGGCTCTCTTAATTAAGGCACCATTATTGCAAAGTTTTTGCTAATTTTTCACCTTTTTGGTATTATTAGAGGAACAGACCTCACCGACTTTAATTTATGATAATTTTTATAGGCACCTTGGCAGACAGATTGCAAAAACAGGCTCGCATGCAAACAGGTCAGTAAGCCTTTATTTTTTTCCTCCTTCGGGCTGGGGGAAATCTACCAAGCAAATTGGAAATTTAGTTTCAGAGGGGGGGGGGTAGTGGCATTGACCAGCCATCTATGGAAAGATTATTGCCTTTTCTCAAGGTTACCAATGAGAAAAATGTCAAATGTTTATTATTTGGCTATCAATATGTATTGTACGTTCATAGGTAGACTGAGTAAAAAATTGGGAGGGCTCATGGGGTTTCTCGCAGGATTCTGATATGTGAAAGACTTTTCTTTTAAAGCTGAACCTCATTTAGAGGCCAATTTCCTTTATTGAATTTCAGACATTATCGTTTTTCAAATTCTGCTTACATTTAATATACATTATTTTAATGTCTGCGTACAAAAGGGACTCCCTTCCCCAAGGGAGAGCAGCTTGGTAGTTCCTCTCCCCTGAAAAAAAAAATGTAAAAAGCGATTTGAAAATATGTTGTTTCTTTTTCCTAATACTGACCCATCACTCACGAAAAAATCCTCTAATCCCCCCTCCTAAGGTGAAAACCATTTGGAGTTTTGTTGGCTATATTTTGTTGTTGTTTTTTCTCCTCTGTTACTTATTGTGTCATATTTGTTATGAAAGGTAAGTCCCGAGGATTGTTTAATATATGTGGCAATAAGACAGTAAGACTAGGAGAAATAAAGTTCTCGTCCAGTGCGATTGAAATTTGTGCCCAAATGGTGTGAAACTTCAAACTTTTGATTTTCTCGTTCGGAAAAAATATAGCAGAGTGGCTTTTTACCAGCTTGGGAGGTTGTCCTGCTAGAAATGAACTACCAAGAATGAATATCTTGTCCAAATTTGGTAATCTATAGAGGTTGCACATACCTTCCTAATGATTACTTGAAAGAGGAAACGTTTAGGAATGAGTAGGGGAAAACAACTGATCGATTCTGCATATATTTGGAACTGTCTCCTTCGAAGGATTTTTCTATTAAAGCCATCTATGAATTTATTTTAATGAAGGCTAAACAGATGCGTAAAACCTAGTGATTAAGCTGGGTAAAGATCTTGTGACGCATTGGGTACTTCATTAGACAAAAATGTGTTTTAATTCAGTGTTTCATGGAATTGTTTGAATTGTTCACAAAATCGTTTGCAAAAGTAAATTATATTATAAACATTGTGAAAAAAATTTCCTTTGTGGGCCCGGTAAAAGTGTCATTCGTTCCATTGTTGGAAATGTTTTCCGTAAATTAAATTTGATTCTAGCTTGAATTTGGGCTCCTGGCCACAAATGTATTTCTTAGCCAGAACAGCCTTTATGTCCACTGATATATTAAAAGAAATTGGGCCCGACAGTTTCGACTTTTACCGACTTTTAATAGCCAGAAACAGTATCTTCTGTTGACGGCAGTTTTAAAGATTGTTTGAGGTTGCCTCGAAAACAGTTTATCTGAAAAATGAAAGATTTCGACCACCAGGCCTCATCTTAGACAGAAAGAAACATTTTGAGTGTTTTTGATGTTTGTTTGTGTGTGTGTCTTTTTTTGGTAAATGTAATAAAGTAATTAACCCCTTAATGACGTCTTGTCGGGCATCAGAGTTAAAGGCAAAAATACGAAATGAGGCTTTTTTATGCCAATCCTGCGAAATATGGACCCTTAATAATTTTATAGTAATGACCTTTTGCTTAGTTTGATTTGACAAAATTTGGATTAGTAATAAATCCTACCAGTTGGGTAATTCTTCATAAGTTGCAAATATTATCAACTATCTATACACCTTGCAATACTGCCCCGATAGCAATGGAGTCAGTGGGTGTGGCACATGCTCGACTCTATATTGTTCACCCCTCCCCTCCCAGTTAAAAAATCGCCTTGCTTGAGGGTATTTACATTAGTTTTTTTTTATTGAAAAAAAGACAAATTCTCTCCCCTCCACTCTTTTGGAAAATACATTTTGTTCCCTTTTCCTTCTCCCCTAAATTATCGTGAATTGACGCCACAGCCTCGTAACGTAGAAACCCCTCTCCGAAGAACACATTTTTATTAGAAATAACGGGAAGATTTTTCTAATCAGCATCAAAGTGTTAATGCTGTGAAACGCTTCTATTAACATTGCTGAGTTTCGACATGATTTATTTGTTGTTCTTTTTAGAAATGATTTCTCGCATCGAAACGACCTCAAAATGGCACCAAATCCAATATACATTTCACTATAACTCGTCAGTGTATAACCCGTCACAATAACTCGTCAGTATCTCCTACTCATTCTGCTTTAAAGAAATTAAAGTTAAAATTTTAAATAGTGATAAAAAGTGAGGGTAAATGAATATCCAAAATTCTTTCGTTTTTCTTAGTATGAATATAGGATGTTATTAAATGATTCTAGGGGTTTGTTATCAGTAAGAGACGGATTTGTTTACTAAAAATTATCACAAGGTTATTCTGCTTTGAAGCCACGTTTTCGAAAGGAGACTTGCAACATTAGACTATGATCAGCAAGATTAATCTAAATTTAGAAATGTCCTTTGTACTTTGCAAATGTTGACTTGACAATGGAACCTGCGGTTAGAAGACAGGTGACATCGAGGATCACATCGAATCGTAAACGAAAATGACACAACGAAACATGTGGTTAAAAGAGAATCAACAGCGAGAATCACAACGCATCACAAACAAAAATGATTTAGAACAAAATCTGCAGTTAGAAGACAAGCGACAGCGAGGATCACAACGAATCATATACGAATATGTTGCATAATAAAATTTACGGTTTAGAAGACAAATCAGAGCAAGATACTGTTCTCTAAAAGTAAAAAATAGAATAGTTTTTTATGTGTTTAATAAAAATATATCGGTTTGAAATACCTTCTTTTTTATAATTTACATAGAACCTAATTCGTTTTTAAATTGCAAACAATCTACTTCCGTGTGTTTTAGATACTGATTTATTTCCTTTTCTCATTATCTTATTTGATTTTTTTGTGGTTTCGCTGACTCGGCGTAAAAAAAAACAATTTTTGTTTCGCTAGAAAGCCGTAAATACATTGACGAGTTATATCAATATGTATATTCGATTTAGTTCATTTTTGAGATCGTTTCGACACGAAAAAAAATATTTCTAAAAAAATGTATCACATTAAGACTAAGTCGGGTAAGTTAAAATAGCAACTTTTGTTCATCAAAATCGTTTCACGACATCAAAACTTTGATTAAAAAAAAAATAATAATGCGTTGGATGGAAAAACCTTATTTTATAGTGCAGGTCCAGATGGATCTTAATGTATTGTGCATTGCAGCCTACCTGCTTCTATTTCTGTTATATGATGATTTATTTCCTTTTCTCATTGATTTTTGTTTGTTCAATTTTAATTTTTTTTTTTTTTTTTTAGTGTGCAAGCTATTGCCATCTACTGAAAAAGAAGTCCCAAGCAAAACGAAAATTACTTTGCGATAACGATTCATATCGCTGTGTGAGTGTTTTTTCTTCTTGGTTTTAATGAGTTTATGCTGACTATAATTACTGATTTGAACTCCGTGCTTTCATCGTATTTTATTTTCAGTCATTTTCTACTTCTTAATTTTACTCTTTAGCAGCGGCGTCGTTGAGAGAGGGGGGGGGTTTCTCCAATAATTTGGGAAATAAATATAATTGATTAAGTAGATTTAAAACTGTTGCTCGTTTATGAGCAGATAATTTTTCTTTTATTAATCTGCTCGTTATTAACATAAGGAAAACGAGAAAAATAAGGGTCCATTGCACTTCATAATAGGTTTCACATTAATACTTTTCCAAACATACTGCATTTTACAT